>NC_057794.1:54484329-54720661 GCF_018294505.1 Triticum aestivum
CGGGGAAACTTGAGGTTTGGTTTTACTCGTAGCTAGTCTCATCCGGTGTTGCCCTGAGAACGAGATACATGCGACTCCTATCGGGATTGTCGGCACATCGGGTGGCTTTGCTGGTCTTGTTTTACCATTGTCGAAATGTCTTGTAACCGGGATTCCGAGTTTGATCGGGTCTTCCTGGGAGAAGGAATATCCTTCGTTGACCGTGAGAGCTTGTGATGGGCTAAGTTAGGACACCCCTGCAGGGTTTTGAACTTTCGAAAGCCATGCCCGCGGTTATGGGCAGATGGGAATTTGTTAATGTCCGGTTGTAGAGAACTTGAAACTTAACTTAATTAAAATACATCAGCCGCGTGTGTAGCCGTGATGGTCTCTTTCCAGCGGAGTCCGGGAAGTGAACACGGTTTTGAAGTTATGTTTGTGCGTAAGTAGTTTCAGGATCACTTCTAGTTCACGACCTTGCTTTGCTTCTCTTCTCGCTCTCATTTGCGTATGTTAGCCACCATATATGCTAGTGCTTGCTACAGCTCCACCTCATTACCCTTTCCTACCCATAAGCTTAAATAGTCTTGATCTCGCGGGTGTGAGATTGTTGAGTCCTCGTGACTCACAGATACTTCCAAACAGTTGCAGGTGCCGATGATACCGGTGTAGGTGACACAACCCAGCTCAAGGAGGAGCTCGATGAATTTCGTGTTCGTTGTGTTGTTTCGTTTCCAGTTGATCAGTAGTGGAGCCCAATTGGGGCGATTGGGGATCTAGCATTTGGGGTGGTCTTTCTTTATGTTGGTTCCGTAGTCGGACCTTGATTGTATTCTGGATGATGTAATTTTATATTTATGTATTGTGTGAAGTGGCGATTGTAAGCCAACTCTTTATCCCTTTCTTATTTAGTACATGGGATGTGTAAAGATTACCCCTCTTGCGACATGCCTACTATGCGGCTATGCCTTTAAGTCGTGTTCCAACACGTGGGAGATATAGCCGCATCGTGGGTGTTATATCACCATGATCTTGCGTGTGCATAGGAAATTTTTTGAAATTACTATGTTCCCCGACACTAGCTTAGTGTGTGTCGTGTGCATATGGATCTGAATGCTAGTCACATAGTGTTGAATTCATGTCCCTTGTTGTTTGTATGTATGGAGATCAAATCGATATATACAAAATTAATTCTAGTTGGAATTGCTACCCTCTATGAAGCTCCATTCTGTTTGGTACATCTTTTCTTCTTTTAAATGATATATGCAATGCTAAAATTGACATGCTTACGGTGATGGTTTGCACAATCCATAGTCTAGGGCAAACAGGCGATGTTGCACACTCACGTTTTTGGAGTTGGCTAGCGAAGTAGAGGAAGTTGAGATGGTGAAAACCACACATCCATGACCGAATAGTGGGAAAAGTTGCATATGGACTAAGTTGGTCATGGTAGTAGTCCAAGTTGAACAAGACAACTAAAAAGTTGCATAACACGGTGATACCAAGTTGGCTAGATGTATTTTCGCCTAAGTTAACCTATTTTTGCAAGCTATATTTGGAAGCCATTGTAATTGTAATTATACGTATAGTAGTTCTCAGTTGGATAGGAATATTAACTAAAGGTACATAGTCTCGAGCCCTGCATCACACGAGGTACTACACACCTAGTTCAACTTTAGTTTTCATTCAGTCATCTAATCTAGTCTGCTACTTTACCCTAATAGTACAACTAGTACTAAAATACTAACAACATTTTCATTCTCACGGATTATGAATCCAAGTTGGATACAAATTCACAGTTGGACAACAAGACGATGCTAAGTTGACTAAATGTCTCTTTGTAAGTTGATCTGTTGTTTACTATTTTTGATTGACAGCCACAGTAATTGTAGTTGCACACATAGTAGTCTTAGTTGGCACATGCATGGCCACATAGTTGCACAATCTAGTACACATCTTCGCATATGAATTTTCGTGGGAGGTTCTCACGCCCCGCCGCGAAGTTGCACACTTTCATCGACGCAGTCGCACATGCATGGCAACAGAGTTGTACAATCTCGTCCGCATAGTCGTACATGAATTATCGTGGGAGATTCGCACGCCCGGCCGCGGAGTTGCACACTCTCGCCGGCATAGTCGCACACGCATGGACACAGAGTTGCACAATCTCATCCGCATAGTCGCACATGAATTATCGTGGGAGGTGCTCGCGCATGGCCGCGGAGTTGCACACTTTTGTTGGCACGGTCGCACATGCATGGCCACAGAGTTACACGATCTCATCCGCATAGTCGCACATGAATTGTCGTGGGAGGTGCTCACGCCTCGCCGCAGAGTTGCACACTCTCATCGGTATAGTCGCACATGCATGGCCACAGAGTTGCACAATCTCGTGCGCATAGTCGCACATAAATTGTCGTGGGAGATGCTCACGCATGGTCGTGGAGCTGCACACTCTCGTTGGCACAATCGCACGTGCATGAACACAAAGTTGCACAATCTCGTCTGCATAATCGCAGATGAATTGTCGTGGGAGGTGCTAATGCATGGTCGCGGAGTTGCACACTCTCGTCGGCACAGTCGCATATGCATGGCCACACAGTTGCACAACTGACTACCAGGCAGTTGGCCAGGACACCGGGGCTGCAGACGAAATTGCACATTTCACTGTTAGAGAGTAGTATGGACTATGGAGTGGTGCCACTAGTGAAAACGGCATGGCCTGGGCAACAAACAAATTTGCACATTTCACTGGAAGGAGCTAGTTTGGGGGTGAAGGTACCATAGAGGAAAACTGCACGTCTACGATGTATGAAAAAAGTTGCACATCGATGGCTAGTCCGTTGCACAAAACGGGGATAAAATTGCACAAAAAAACTTTCATCAAAACATACTCATGTGGGATCTAGTTTCGAAGAGCCTTCAGATGGGTGTTTCGTTGTTCCAACAGTGAAAGCGGATCCACGAGGCTACATCGACGGCTAGTCCGCGAGGATTCCAACAATGAAAGCGGATCTTAATTTTGATGTTCCATTCAAAAGTTATGTCTTTTCAAAAGAAGTGGAACTAAAAAATAAATGTTGTCACGCCCTTTAGATGGGTGTTTCGTTGCATGCTGCTTTTTTTAGCAAATAAAATAGATTCTTTCCTAATTTATTGGATGGGGACAAAAACTTACTAAAAAGGAAAGGATGTCACGAAGCGCTAGTGGGCAGCTGGGCGCTTGCTAGACGCGTCCATTGTTTTATAAGTATCTTCTTTTGTAGAAGTCTTTCAGTGAGGCATTTTTTTTAGAATAACAGGGAGGTGTTCTCGGGTTCCATTAACTCATAATGAGACCATACATCGATTCAGGCAAGTTTCAAGCATGAACAGATCCAAAGGGAAAGTAAAACTAAAACATTTTACATGGCCCGGGCGACCAAAATTAAGCACATGCAGGCGCGATCAGGTGGGACTAGGAGTAGCTCTTCAGACGATAAAAGCTCAGCTGAAGAACCATGCACACCTGGACTTCAGAGGCGGCGACCAGGTTCCTAGGAAAGATGCAGGGCTGTCAGTGAGCGACACTGTCTTTTCTCTTATGAGCTGCTGACTTAGGACCTGCAGTGGCCTCCTCAGATGATTTGTCAGGAACTCTCAGAAGGATCCCAACCTTGATGTCACCAATTCCAAGGACAGAATCATCCAGTTTTTGACTATTTTTAGAGCCTGTTCGGATTCCATCCACTCCACAACTCTGCTCCAGGAGCAGCTGGAGCGGACCCGAACAACCTAACTCCGCGGAGTCAGCAGCATGGAGCTGAGCGGGCGGCAGGTATAAATCCTGGAGCGGGGTAAAGGGTGCTCCGTAGATCCTGAAAACAAGGGAGTTCATCAAAATTTACGGAGGACTGTCACCGATAAGTGAAACATACCGGTTCGTTCGGTACGTCTCTCGTGCTGGTAGCCTTTTCTATCCTCCCAGCACCGGCCACAGAGCAGATTGTTGGGCTTTCGGCCCAACTTGTGAACAGGAGCGGAACGAACAAGCCGAGCAGTTTTCCTGGCTCCTACGATCGATGAGGGGACGAGACTCCCTGCCCGTGCGTCTATCCTTGCTTCTGCGTACGTGGTTTGATTTGAATCAACAAAATAAAGCCCGGTCCCGCCCCCTTAAAATCAGGGGGAGATGATTAGATTAGAAAGAAAAAAAGAAAAAAAAGACAGCCATAGGATGACGTGGCAACATGGATGGGAGCATGAGGAGGGAGCAGGCAAGTCGGATCCTCGATAAGGAGTGGGAATTCGCGCGGACTCCGCGGAGCGCCGGATTTCGTATATTCCCAGTGTATTGCCAGTGGTTTACCGAATAGGGTCTTAGTATATTCCCTATCGTCTGATAAACAGACATTCAAATTGTTTTACTAAAAATCACGGGATTCCTGAATTTCCATATACACCGCATAGTTGCTGCACGGGCTGTATTAATAGCTTTTAATGAGGCCTTGCTAATACAAACATTATGATGTGTCATTTTTTCGTTAAAATTCTCATAGGACTTCTGTAAGGAGTTTCTTATGGCTGAAACTCTGATATGTTTGCCATCATCAAATACCAGAGTTTTATAAACTGTAGTACCTCCAATATTGTGGTATTTTGCTGTTTCTAAAATAGAGGTCTTCCTAAATCAAACTAAGGCTAAGTTTTATGTCATTGATTTTACACGAAGATTTGTGCAGGTATTTTTTTCTTTTTCATTTTTATGTTTAATTGAGTTATTTAGGTGTGTAATAATTAGGGCGCATCTAGATGTGTCTCTTTTGTTTGAATAAAAGAGGTTTCCCTCCGATTTCATTAACGAAATCAAAAGCAGGCAGAGTCTAGTAGTCTCATACAACACATCTAGGACCATAACATAAGTTTCTAGATCAACCCTCCCCTACCCTCACACCGAACAAGGGCAAGAGAACGCCACTTACAACCATCGCCGAACACCAACAGAGTTATTCAGGATCAGTTCGAAAATACAAGTCGACACAAACAAAAGAAGAAGGAAGCCGGTCTTCACTGATCAAATCTCCAGACGACGAACACCCAGCCTCCATCCCTGCGCCGCCTTGTAAATTTCACTTGCCACCTGCTCGATTAGCTTTGCTCCCAGCTGCATTAGTCTTTCCTCCGGCTTTTTTTCTGCAAAATTGACCAATCCACTATCCAGTTACACATCAATCGAATAAAAACCATAGGATCATATATTTTCTTTGACCTGAAGATTACATCATTTCTACATTTCCAAAGAGACCAGGAAATAGTCGCGCTCCCCACTAAAACCATTCCTTTTTCTGGATTCTTAAAGGATTTTAACCATCCTCCCAGGAAATCATCAAGGTTAGTGGGGCATCGCCTAAGATCAAAAGCACATTTGATCAAACTCTAGACTAATCTGGCTGCAGAACAATCGAAGAATAGATGGTTAATAGTTTCTATTTTTCCACAGTAGACACATTCTTTCGCACCTTTCCATCCTTTTTAGCAAATTATTTTTTGTTAGTATACTTCTCTTGTTCAACAACCAGAGAAACATTTTGATTTTCGATGGCACTTTTGTTTTCCATAGAAATTTGTGTGGGTATCCCACTCCCTCATTGATCAGAAAGGAATATAAAGATTTCACTGAAAATTTCCTATTTTTAGTCAGCATCCAAATGGGTTGATCCGCTCCCCCATGCATCCTAATCGACTCACATCTTTGTTTAAGGCTATTCCAGAGTTCATTAGTCTCTGCATTTAAATATCTCCTAAAGCTAAACCCCTGCCACCCCCTATTCACAGCTTCTGCCACAGAAATATTGTGGTCAAAGCTAATATTGTAAAGTCTAGGATACAAGTCTTTCAAAGGTCTAGCTCCAACCCACCCGTCCTCCCGGAATCTGGTTTCATTTCCATCCCCAATTTTCTTTTTTACATGTTGAAAATATAGTTTCTTGACATCCATCAGACTACACCAAAATTGAGAGTCCCCTGGCTTTTTTTCCAATCCTGCCAAGCATTTGTTTTGTATATATTTAGTTTTCAGAATGTTCACCCAAGTTCCAGATTCAGTTTCTATTTTCCATAACCATTTAGCTAAAAGGGCCTTGTTCATAATATCCAAATTGATGATTCCAAGCCCTCCTAGATCTTTTGGCATACAACAGGTTTTCCAATTAACCAAATGATATTTCTTTTTCTTTTCATCTTCCTGCCAAACTAGTCTAGCTCTGAAGAAGTCAGCTTTTTTCTCACTCCTACAGGCAGAGGGTAGAAAGACATCATGAATAGAGGAATATTGGTCAGACAAGCTTGCACTAGGGTTACCCTCCCAGCCATATTGAGGAGTCTTCCCTGCCAGCATGCACACCTTTTCTCAATTTTTTCAGTAACCCCCTTCCAAAACTTGTTATCCAGCCTGACATCAGCAACTGGTAATCCTAGATATTTAATAGGCATCCCCCCACCTCACATGTAAATATGTCCTGGTATATTCCAGTTTTTTTAGTTGCTTCCCCAAATAGGAAGATCTCACTCTTATGAAAATTTATAGTTAATCCTGACATCTGCTCAAAAGCAGTTAAAATAAATTTCAAGTTTTCTGCATTGTTTTCATCATCTTGTAAAATAAATATTGTAGCATCCGCATATTGAAGCATATTAACCTCACAGTTATTTAATTCAGAGAGAATTCCTTTCGCAAAACCTCCTCTTTTTGCATTATCCAAGATAATAGCTAGAGCATCTACAGCAATATCAAAGAGTAATGGTGACAGGGAATCCCCTTGCCTCAACCCTTTAAATGTTTTAAAATAAGGTCCTATCTCATCATTGACTTTTACACCCACATGTCCCCCTACCATAGTATGCATTACCATGTCACACCATTTATCAGGGAATTTCTTAAGCTTCAGCATTTTATATACAAAGGGCCATTTTATTTTATCATATGCTTTTTCAAAGTCTACTTTGAATAAAAGAGCACTCTGTTTTTTTGTGTATAGTGTTAAGTGCTTCATGTAGCACCACTACTCCCTCCATAATATATCTGCCTCTAATAAAGGCTGTTTGATTTGGAGAGATAATTGGCCTGATCACTTTGCTTAATCTGTTCATCAATACTTTAGTGATGATTTTAAAACTCACATTCAGCAAACAGATAGGTCTGAATTTTTGGATTTGTCTAGCATCTTTTATTTTTGGCACCAAAGTGATAATCCCATAATTCAATCTAGAAATGTCTAATTTGCCAGAGTGGAATTCATCTATTAACTCCTTTAACTCCCACTTCACCAGATCCCAAAATTCTTGATAAAACTCTATTGGCAAGCCATCGGGTCCAGGGCTTTTGTTTTTCTCCATGTCAAACACCACCTCATGTATTTCTTGCATGCTAAAATGCTCAATCAGTGCTCTACTTTGTTCCTCTGTTATGCCAGGTGCCTCTTGTATATTCAGATTCACAGTAGAAATTTTAGGTTGGCCAAATAGTTCTTTATAGAAGTTAGTGATGTACTTAATTAGCTCATCATCTCCCTCAATTAGCCCCTCATCTTGGCATAAAGAGAAAATTCTATTTTTCCTTCTCCTCCCATTTACTTTGGCATGATAATACCTAGAATTATTATCTCCATCTTTGATCTCTTTGTCTTTGTATCTCTGTGGCCATTTAATTTCCTCTTGTTTCATCAGTCTGCCCAGTTGTGTTATTAATTTCTTCTATTCATTTCTGTCAGCAGCTGTTATACCCATAATCTCTATTTTTTGTCTATATCATCCAATCTGCTCATAATATCTCTTTTGATCTTCCTATCTAATGCATCTGAGTTTAAGATCCATCCTCTCACTTTTTGCCTAAAAATTCTTAATTTCTTTTGCCATCTATCCAAAACTTCTCCTCCCACCTGTATATTCCATATCTTACAGACAAACTCTTTAAATCCTTCTTTGAGCATCCAGGCATTCTCAAATCTAAAAATTTTGTTATTGTTCTTTTTGTCTCCAGAATCCACCACCAGTGGTGTGTGATCTGATAACTCTCTCTCTCTAAAGCCTGAACAGTAGTTAGAGGGTACTTCTCTTCCCAATCAGGGCAGATGAGAACCCTATCCAACTTTTCATATGTGGGGTCTTCTTGATTATTAGCCCAAGTATATTTCCTGCCCCCTAAAGGTATTTCTCTCAATTCAGCTTGCTCAATAATAGCATTGAACACAAAACTCCAGTGATCATTACCAGTGGGTTTGTTTTTTCAGTGCTATTTCTAATAATGTTAAAATCTCCCCCAATCATCATTGGAACTGAGGAGTTATCATGATATAATCTGGACATCTCTGCCAAATAGGCATTTTTGCCAACTGGTTGTGCATCCCCATACACTACTATAAGATTCCATTCAAATTTATTTTTTGTCATACATCAATATTCTAATAAAAATATAAAATAAGTCCCAATTTCTGTGTTGATAACATCAAAATTGTCACAATTAATACCCACCAAAATCCCCCAGATTTTCCCCTTGGCTTGGACCATTTCCATTCAAAGTTTCTCCCCCCACACAAATTGTGTAGTTCATTTTTTGAAAAGTCATCCTTAATAGTTTCCTGGATCCCAACAAAATCCAGCTTCCTACTAATAATGTTATCTTTAATAAAATTCTTCTTACTATCTTTTCCAATCCCTCTTACATTCCAGAACATTCCTATCATGATTTTCCTTCAATCTGTTTTATGTTTTCTTTTTTCTCTTCCCAAATTTACTAGCTGTCTTCCCACAGGAAAACCCAGGTGAGTTCAAGCTATTTTTCCTTGTCTTAGCAAGAAAACTTTTGAGATGAGTGAAATGATCCATCTCCAGTTCAGCATCAGAGTGATCCTCATCAGAGCATATTTCTTTGAGATCTATGTCTCCGATATCTATAAGGTTAGGCTCATCAGAATGACCTTCCTTCTCTTTTGTCTTGCATATGTGTTGCAAGTAGAAATCTCTTCTACATTGTTCCATTCTAGCTATAATGTCTAAATTGGATTCAATCATGTTAATAGAGCATCCCAAGTCAATTTTGATACCAACTTGTAACGCCCTTCGTCGCTCTGATACCAACTTGTAACGCCCTCGATGCGGCTATATCTCCTACGTGTCGAAGCACGACTTAGAGGCATAACCGCATTGAAAGCAATGTCACAAGTGAGGTAATCTTCGCAAACAATCCATGTACATAAATAAAGGGGAAAGGTACATAGTTGGCTTACACTCGCCACGTCACACAATACATAAATAAGTCATTACATTCATCCAATACTCTCAGGGTCCGACTACGGTACCAAAATAAAGATCAACCGCCAAATGCGACAAAGTCCCCGATCGCCCCAACTGGGCACCACTACTGATCATCTGGAAAAGACACGTAGTAACGACGAGAGTCTTCATCGAATTCCCACTTGAGCTCGGTCATATCATCTGGAACGGTATCATCGGTCCCTGCATCTGGTTTTGGAAGTAATCTGTGAGTCACGGGGACTCAGCAATCTCGCACCCTTGCGATCAAGACTATTTAAGCTTATAGGTAAGGTAAAGGTATGATGTGGAGTTGCAGCAAGCGACTAGCATATATGGTGGCTAACATATTCGCAAAAGAGAGCAAGAAGAGAAGGCAAAAGCACGGTCGAACAACTATGATCAAGAAGTGATCCTAGAACAACCTACATCAAGCATTACTCCAACATCGTGTTCACTTCCCGGACTCTGCCGAGAAGAGACCATCACGGTTACACACGCGGTTGGTGCATTTTAAATTAAGTTAAGTTTCAAGTTATCTACAACCAGACATTAACAAATTCCCATCTGCCCATAACCGCGGGCACGGCTTTCGGAAGTTCAAATCCCTGCAGGGGAGTCCCAACTTAGCCCATCACAAGCTCTCATGGTCAACGAAGGATATTCCTTCTCCCAAGAGAATCCGATCAGACTCGGCATCCCGGTTACAAGACATCCTCGACAATGGTAAAACAAGTCCAGCAACACCGCCCGAATGTGCCGACAAATCCCGATAGGAGCTGCACATATCTCGTTCTCAGGGCACACTCAGATGAGACATCCTACGAGTAAAACCAACCCCCAAGTTGCCCCGAGGTGGCCCCACAGTCTACTCGGTCGGACCAACACTCAGAGGAGCACTGGCCCAGGGGGGTTTAAATAAAGATGACCCTTGGGCTCCAGAAACCCAAGGGAAAAAGGGCTAGGTGGCGAATGGTAAAACCAAGGTTGGGCATTGCTGGAGGAGTTTTATTCAAGGCGAACTGTCAAGGGGTTCCCATTATAACCCAACCGTGTAAAGAACGCAAAATCCGGGAACATAACACCGATATTACGGAAACTAGGGCGGCAAGAGTGGAACAAAACACCAGGCATAAGGCCGAGCCTTCCACCCTTTACCAATTATATAGGTGCATAAGATAAACAAGATAATATTATGATATCCCAACAATAAACATGTTCCAACAAGGAACGATCTCCAATCTTCACCTGCAACTAGCAATGCTATAAGATGGGCTGAGCAAAGCGGTAACATAGCCAAACAACGGTTTGCTAGGACAAGGTGGGTTAGAGGTTGGACATGGCAATATGGGAGGCATGATAAGCAAGTGGTAGGTATCGTAGCATAGGCATAGCAAAAGAGCAAGCATCTAGCAAGCAAAGATAGAAGTGATTTCGAGGGTATGGTCATCTTGCCTGCAAAGTTCTCAGAGTTGCCTTGATCCTCGTAGGCATACTCAACGGGCTCCTCGATCACGAACTCGTCTCCTGGATCTACCCAAACAAGAACAACAAGCAAAAGGGAACACAATCAACCACGTGCAATGCTCAAGCAACATGAT
This sequence comes from Triticum aestivum, assembly GCF_018294505.1. Lineage (NCBI taxonomy): Eukaryota > Viridiplantae > Streptophyta > Magnoliopsida > Poales > Poaceae > Triticum > Triticum aestivum. Next base: position 54,495,198 of record NC_057794.1, read on the forward strand.
GCAAACATGGTATGATATGCGGGATGCGATATGCGATGCATATGCATGATTTGCAAAGGAATGATTGAACCTGGCCTCAACTTGGAAATCCAAGAGTTCCACTAGAAAGGGGAGTTGATTTCGGTTGAAATCGATATAAAGATCACCGGAATCGGATGCACGGTTTGGAAATGGCAAGCAAAACAAATATGGCACCGGTCTGCGATAATCAGCAAGTAGCCATCTAAATGCATCAAGATAAATATTGTACAGCACTCAAACATGACAACAAAATTCATGGCAGGGATCCACTCATGATGCTTGACAAAAGATGAACACTGAGCTACGGCTAATTCACTCATTAACAGGTTCAAACAAGCATGGCAAAAGTGCAAAAGATTACTGGTTACAGACTTAGTGGAATAACAACAAATCAGGAATTTATCATCAGGAAGCAATCTTTAGAGCATGAAAACTACATGCTACAAGAACCTATCATGGCAAAAAAAGGCATGTCATGAAGCTACTCTAAGCATATAACAAAAGTCCCTTAGTGACCTTGAGCCAAAAGGGATCAAAAAATACAATTGCAAGCACGTGAACATAGCAAAAACATAAACAGATTCAGACTTAGTGAAAAACTGGAGCATGCAAAACAGATTAACAAGTAGGCATGTTTACAAGCTCGATGCACTCACTACGAGGCATTGCATGACAAACTAAGCATACACCCAGTAAACAGACATGGCATAGAAGCTAGGCATGGCAAGAACAACAACATAGCATGCACGGATCAACAACAACAACCTCGGCAAAATCGCTAAACATGTTAACAATCTGCCAGGAACATTTTATAGCAAAAGTAGATCTCGATTGACTCAAGCTAGAGTGCCCCATAATTTGAAACAAAGACATGGATGGATAGAGCACAACAATATTAACAATACATCCTTACTGATCATCCTCAAAAGAGGCATGGATCACTAGGAAACAACATGAACATATGGCATAAAAACAAAAACAGGACAAGGACTTAGTGAAATTCTAAGCCCCTGAAATCAGCATCATTGAGTAAGCTACTTTGCATGCTTGTGCTAGTCACCACAAGTATCACAAAAATACATGGCATACACCCCTGTAAAGATGGCATGGCATTCTACAAAACACATGTAGAGCTCAGGATCATAGCATGCACACATTAATCATGGCAAAAATGACAAAAGGCCATTTGCTGAAACAGATCTGACATAATCATCACATAGCCCTCTTCCAACAGCATTTCGGGCATCAAGATGAGCTCGAATGAAAATGATGCAATGAGCTGAAATGATGTACTCGTCGAGATGAACATTTTGATATGCTACACACACGAATCGTAGCTACGGATGCAGAGTTATGGCATGTCAAAGAATGCAAAAAATTAGGGTTTCATGAGGAAAAAGTCAACCCTCGAAGTTCCAGATCCAGATCCAGCCGGGCCGGTACTGTAGCAAGGCGCAGTTCTCGAGGTCGCCGGCGAAGCTGCTTGCCAGAGAGGGAGAGGCCGGTCGGGGTGAGGACGCGGGCGGCACCGGAGGAGGTCGTCGGCGGCGGCGGCGGCGAGGACAGACGGCAAGGCAGCAAGGACGGGCGGCGAGGCGGCAAGGACGGGCGGCGGCGACCGGGCGAGGCGGCGGGGAAGCTCGCCGGAGTGGGGCGGCGCGGCTCGCCGGAGCTAGGCGGACGGCGATGGCCGGCGATGGCGGCGAAGGGCGGCGTCGGGCGCGGCGCTGACCCGCGGCGGTGGAGGGAGTGGGCCGCGGGGGCCCGAGTCGGGCTCGGCGGGCCTCAGCATGGGGACGGACGGCGGCGCCATGTGGCGGGGTCTGATAGGTGCGGGCGGTGCCGGCGACTTCGTTCGGCGGCGGTCGGACGTGTCCGGTGGCGGCGGGGCGATTTTTTAAGGGTTAGGGGTGGATGAGACCCGAAATTTCGAAGGAGGGGCTAGTTTTATAGGTAGAGGGAGCTAGGAAGCTCCAAATGAGGTGCGGTTTTTAGTCACGCGATCGTGATCGAACGCTCTAGATGATGGGAGAGGTTCAGGTGGGTTTTGGGCCAGTTTGGAAGGGTGTTGGGCTGCAACACACATGAGGCCTTTTCGGTCCCTCGGTTAACCGTTGTAGTATCAAACGAAGTCCAAATGGCACGAAACTTGACAGGCGGTCTACCGATAGTAAGCCAAGGCCGCATGGCAAGTCTCAGTCCAATCCGGAAATGTTTAACACCCGCACACGAAAAGAGGTAGAAAGGGACACCGGGTGACATAGGAGCGCCGGAATGCAGAACGGACAACGGGGAAAATGCTCGGATGCATGAGACGAACACGTATGCAAATGCAATGCACATGATGACATGATATGAGATGCATGACAAAGACAAAACACATGGAGACAAAAACCCGACAATGATGAAATAAAATAACTTAGTGCCGGAAACGGCAAGAGTTGGAGTACAAATAAGGTAAATTACATCCGGGGTGTTACACCAAGTCAATTCCAATTTGATCTGCCATGTCCAGCAAAGAAATATTATGACCATTTAAATTCTGAAGCTTACCATAGTTATCCTTAGCAGCAGCTCTTTCCTTGGCCAAATCTTCAATCTTGGCATCTTGTTTGCCAGCCAGTCTCACACACCTCCTCATTGTTCCTCTTCTGTCTCACTATTATCTATGTCCTTCTCTCCTGTTTTCACCCCCACCTTAGTGCCAAAGGAAACAGACTCTTGACTAGCATTGAAATCCACTGCCTCATTATAGTTGTTGTGCTCATCTTCTTTCTTTTCTGAGTCCATGATCCTCATATCAGCATCAGTGATCTCCTCCATTTCTTTTTCTCTAACTTCCCACATCTCTATTTTATCCACACACCTATCAATCACCCCTTACTGTTTGTTGATCAGTTCCATGAGTACTTTCTTGTCTTGTTCCAGTTCCACAATCTTCTTTTCTTCTTTCATTCTGAGGGCTTTTTGTCTTGCCTTGTCTTCTTCTAAGTCAGCTACTTTTTTCATGATCAATTCCATGCAAGTTTCCACTTCCTTCCTTGCCTCCATCTCCAAAGCTTGTTCTTTTTGCATTCTTATAATTTCCTCATTCTTCTTTTTCAGTTCCTCAAATTGAGCTAATCCCAAGCTTCCCAAATAAATCATCTCTTTATTTCCTAGTCCTTCATCATCTCCTCCCTTGTGTCTCTTTCTCAAAGTTCCCTCAATATTGTCCCCCTCTGCACTCTCACTTTCCTGTCTTTTGTGCTCTCCATACCATCTCATTTCTACCACACTTTCCAGCTCAAGAACAATCTTATATATCATCAAGTCTTTGTCAGTAATTTCAGTAAATGCTGGAATTTTATCATAGTCTCTTATTCCAATCTTAACTCTAATCTTCTCCTTAGCGCATCTAGATGTGTCTTACAGAACCCCTTTCAAAAATTTGTTTGCTTATTTTGTTTACCATCTTCTATTAAATTTAGTGTTCATTCCGGAGTAGATAAGCTCAGGCTCAAGAGCAATTACTAGAAATAATTGTATACTCCCTCTGTAAACAAATATAAAAGTGTTTAGATCACTAACTTAACATAGTTGAATTCAGTTTCGAGTTCAGCCTCAAACCAATCACTGCGACGAAATTCAGTTTCGAGTTCAGCCTCAAACCATCTCGAGGGCAGAGAAAAAACATAAACACATCGGCAAAGTCACAGGAACATAACGAAATTATTTTAGGCTGCTGTTTCAATCAAGTAGTGAAATGATATCTCAAATTATTTAAACACCAAAAATCGAACTAATCAAGAAGGGTCCTTCATCTCAGCGGAAGAAGGCGAAGGCATGGTAGCGGCGGTAGAGCGCGCCGAGCCGGCCAGTGTCTCGGTAGAGGCTGAAGAGCGGCAGCTTGTGGCCGCTGTCAAGGTCATACCGCAGCAGGCGCTTGCCCTTGTCCACCACGATGAACTTGTCGCTCGCACCGGCCAAGTCCACCGGCATGTCGTGGTTGTGCAGCGATGGGAAGTACCACACCGATATGTCCTCCACCAACGCCTCGTGCATGCGCTGCCACGACGGGCGCGCCGCCGCCGACACGCCCTCCATCAACCACACGCCATGCACGCCCTCCAACTCGTCGTGCGGGAGCATCGAGTTGCCCTTGTCGTCGCGGATGTCGAACGCGCACAGCCGGAGCCGCGCGCCCACCGTGCCTAGCGCCCACCCCACCCGGCACCTGGACTGCTCCACCTCCGGCGGCTCGCGTAGCACCGAGGCGCGGCCGCGGGTGGCGTCGTAGCGGATGATGTGGCCCCTGCACCGGCTGAGCCAGTAGAAGCAGGTGCCGACGTGGACGCCGGGGGATGCGGTGCCGAGGCAGCGCGCCACGCCTTCCGACCGGAGCTCCCGCATGTTCCACGTGCCGGTTGTCGACGAGAAGGTCTCCACGAGCCCACGGCGGAGCCTACGCCGGAGGAGAAGGACCACGGTGAAGACCGTGTTGCCGGTGGACGCGTCGATGTGGTACTCGAGTCCTGAGTGGGCAGGGAGAGGTGGCGGCAGAGGAACGTGGGCTGGCAGAGTACCGCGCCGGCGAGACGGTACGCTTGTTTGGTGGAGACCCTACTGATTTTATTGTTTTTGGTTTCCCACAAGATGATTTTGTCCCATTATCTTTGGTAGACCTTTCTTGAACACCATTAATGCTAGAATAGATTGTGAGAAACAAATTGTCGGTGTTAGTTTTGGTAATGAATCCCATGAGTTTAATTTTTCCAAGTTTAGTAGAAATCTTCATGAAAAAGAATTGCCTTGTAAGGATGAATTAATCGGTCTTGCTTCTATTGTTGTACCACCTACAGATCCTTTAGAATAATATTTGCTAGACCATGAAAATGATTTACATATGCATGAAAGAAATGAAATAGATAAAATTTTCTTTGAACAACGTCCTCTACTTAAACACAATTTGCCTATTGAAACTCTAGGAGGTCCTCCTCCACCTAAAAGTGATCCTGTGTTTGAATTAAAACAATAGGCAGACACTTTGAAATATGCTTATCTTGATGAAAAGAAGATATATCCTGTTATTATTAGTGCTAACCTTTTAGAACATGAAAAGAAATATTATTAAAAGTTCTAAGGAAGCACCGAGTTGCTAGTCTTGACGATTTAAAGGGCATTAGTCCCACTCTATGTCAGCACAAAACTATTATGGACATGATGCTAAACCCGTTGTTGATCACCAATGTCGGTTAAATCCGAAGATGAAAGAAGTGGTAAGAACGGAAATATTAAAACTTATGGAAGCAGGTATAATCTATCCTATAGCTGATATTAGATGGGTAAGTCTTGTTCATTGTGTTCCTAAGAAAGGAGGTATAACTATAGTTCCTAATGATAAAAATGAACTTGTTCCACAAAGAATTGTTACAGGCTATAGAATGATAATATATTTTAGAAAATTAAACAAAGCAACTATAAAAGATCATTACCCTTTGCCTTTTATTGATCAAATGCTTGAAAGATTATCTAAGCACACACACTTTTGCCTCCTTGATGGATATTCTGGCTTTTCTCAAATACATGTTTCTCAACCTAATCATGAAAAGACCACTTTTACTTGTCCTTTTGGAACCTATGCTTATAGAGGTATGCCTTTTGGTTTATGTAGTGCACCTGCTACCTTTCAAAGATGTATGACTGTTATATTCTCTGACTTTTGTGAGAAGATTGTTGAGGTTTTCATGGATGACTTTTCTATTTATGGGAAGTCTTTTGATGATTGTTTAAGCAATCTTGATCGAGTTTTGTAGAGATGTGAGCAAACAAATCTTGTCTTGAATTGGGAGAAGTGCCACTTTATGGTTAATGAAGGCATTGTCTTAGGTCATAAAATTTCTGAAAGGGGTATTGAAGTAGACCAAGCTGAGATTGATGCAATTGAGAAAATGTCATGTCCTAAAGATATAAAAGGTATTCGTAGTTTATTAGGTCATGCTGGTTTCTATAGGAGATTTATCAAAGACTTTTCAAAAAATTCTAGGCCTCTTACTAGTCTCTTGCAAAGGATATTCCTTTTGTTTTTTATGATTATTGTTTAGAAGCCTTTGAAACACTTAAGAAAGCTTTAATTTCCGCACCTATTGTTCAACCACCTGATTGGAACTTGCCTTTTGAAATTATGTGTGATGCTAGTGATTATGTTGGCGGTGTTGTTCTAGGACAAAGAGTTGATAAAAACTTAGTGTAATTCATTATGCTAGTAAAAACTCTAGACAATGCTCAAAGAAATTATGCTACTACTGAAAAAGAATTCTTAGCAGTGGTGTTTGCCTGTGGTAAGTTTAGACCTTATATTGTTGATTCCAAAGTAACTGTTCACACAGACCATGCTGCTATTAAATATCTTATGGAAAAGAAAGATGCTAAACCTAGACTTATTCGATGGGTTCTCTTGCTACAAGAATTTGATTTACATATCATTGATAGAAAAGGATCTGAGAACCCAATAGCTGATAATTTATCTAGGCTTGAAAATATCTTTGATGACCCACTACCTATTGATGATAGTTTTCCTGATGAGCAGTTAGCTGCAATAAATGTTTCTCATAGTACTCCCTAGTATGCTGATTATGCTAATTACATTGTTGCTAAATATTTACCACCTAGCTTTGCATACCAACAAAAAAAAATCTTCTATGATTTAAGACATTACTTTTGGGATGACCCACATCTTTATAAAGAAGGGGTAGATGGTATTATTAGATGTTGTGTACCTGAGCATGAACAGGAACAAATCCTACGGAAATGTCACTCTGAAGCTTATGGAGGGCATCATGCTGGAGATAGAACTGCTCATAAGGTATTGCAATCTGTATTTTATTGGCCTACTCTTTTCAAGGATTCCCGTAAGTTTGTCTTATCTTGTGATGAATGTCAAAGGATATGTAATATCGGTAAGCATCAAGAAATGCCTATGAATTATTCACTTGTTGTTGAACCATTTGATGTTTGGGGATTTGATTATATGGGACCTTTTCCTTCCTCTAATGGGTATACACATATTTTGGTTGTTTTTGATTATGTTACTAAATGGGTAGAAGTTATTTCAACCAGTAGTGTTGCTCACAACACCTCTATTAAAATGCTTAAGGAAGTTATTTTCCCAAGGTTTGGAGTCCCTACATATTTAATGACTGATGGTGGTTCACACTTTATTCATGTTGCTTTCCGTAAAATGCTTGCCAAGTATGATGTTAACCATAAAATTGCATCACCATATCACCCTCAGTCTAGTGGTCAAGTTGAACTTAGCAATAGAGAAATAAAATTAATTTTGCAAAAGACTGTTAATAGGTCCAGGAAGAATTGGTCTAAGAAATTAGATGATGCACTTTGGGCTTATATAACAGCATATAAAAATCCTATGGGTATGTCTCCATATAAAATGGTTTATGGAAAAGCTTGTTATTTTCCTCTTGAGTTAGAACATAAAGCATTTTGGGCAATCGAAGAACTCAATTATGACTTCAAGCTTGCTGGTGAAAAGAGGTTATTTGATATTAGCTCTCTAGATGAATGGAGAACCCAAGCTTATGAAAATGGAAAATTATTCAAAGAAAAAGTTAAAAAATGGCATGACAAAAGAATCCAAAAGCGTGAGTTTAAAGTCGGAGAATATGTTCTTTTGTACAACTCTCGTTTAAGATTTTTTGTAGGAAAACTCCTCTCAAAATGGGAAGGCACATATGTCATCGAGGAGGTTTATCGGTATGGAGCCATCAAAATAAATAATTCCGAAGGTACAAACCTGAAGGTTCTCAATGGGCAACGAATAAAACATTATATCTCAGGTACGCCCATTAATGTTGAAAGTAATATTATCCAAACTTTGACACCAGAAGAACACATAAAAGAGTCCTTCCGGGACACTCCAGAATTGTGAAAATAAGGAGGTACGTGATACGGTAAGTAAACGGACTCCGAAAAATCCACAAAAATAGCTTTTATCAGTTTTGGAATATTTAAAAAAACTGGAAATGAAGAAACTTTCAGGAAGCGTCACCTGGCGGGCACAACCCACCTGGGACACCTTCCGGACTCCATTTTTCTACCATATGTTTGTCCTCCAAGATCAAAAAATCTATATATACTTCTCAAAACTATTGACCGCCGTATCGCGGAGAAATCCTTTGTTCTCTTTTCTTGCTGTTTTCGGTTAGATTTATCAAGCCAGGCATCATGTCTTCCTGCTCCTCCAACAACATGGAGGAAGATGCTTGGTTGATGAAGATCGAGATGAAGCGAGAGGAGCCTACGGATGTCGTCAAGGGAGACAAGGGCAAGGAAGCTACCGTAGATCCATCCCCAGTGGCAGCACAAGCACTACTGGCCGAGGAGGAGGAGGAGGAGGAAGAAGATATCCTTAAGCCCTACCTTACTCACCTTACTCCTATTGAGATTGAAGCTTTTCGCGTCATTGAAATATTTTGCATACAAAATAAGTATCTCACTCGCGAAAATATTCTGCATCAATAGCATATCATCCATCTCCAGAGCGTCATCCATCGATTGGAGAATCTCTTGATCCTTAAGGACAGGATCGCTTCATCACCAACATCACCTTCTTCACCACCAAAAGAGAATTAAGTATCGGGTACGGGCACTCCCCTTGGCTTTCGCCAAGCTTGGGGGAGGTGCCTCGGTATCGTATCATCCCACTATCTTTTTGCTTTTACTTATTTTAGTTCGATCTTTTTGCTTTAGATGAATAAAAGTTTAGTTCGATCATTTCTTCTTTGAGAGTTTGCTTAGTGATTTATCCTTGTAACCGTGTGCAAGTTATATAATAAAGTTTAGTGCGAGTTTTTGCTTTTTTTATTCTCATGTTGCAAATAAAGAAAAGAAATAAGAAAGGAAATAAATGAAATAAAGGAAATAAATCAATAAGATCATATACTAATCCTATGGTAGGTGATGGCACCACATAAGGAAAAGTATAAGTAGAAAATTTTACTAGAGATTGACAAACATAGAATTAGTCAATGATGCAACTCATGAAAGAACTAATAAGGGAAGAGAAGATTCACATATAAATATACTATCCTAGAAATCTTTTATGATTGTGAGCCCTCATCAAAATATTATCTGCCAAAATTGTTGACATTGGACAAGGAAGACAACGTAATGATTTATGCTTGTTCATATTCACATAGAAGTCATATTGTCATGGATCCTTTAACATGTGGTTCTTGCCCCCTATCTTTGCTAGCCAAAAATTCTGCACTAAGTAGAGATACTACTTGTGCATCCAAAAACCCTTAAACCCAAATTTCATTTTCAAGAGGCCACCATACCTACCTAAGGATTGAGCAAGATCCCTCAAGTAAGTTGTCATCGGTGAAAAAGGCAATAAAAGTTTCTTCTAAAAGTGTGAGATTATTTAGTGTAAGAGAAAATTGAGCGTTGCACGAACTTGTGATGGTGAAGAATAAAAGCGACAAACTGCATAATAAAGATCGCTATCACAAGGTCCAATGTAACATGATGTTCGTTTGCACTAAGGGATTGAGCATACAAACAAATAAGCGCATGGCAACCTCTGCTTCCCTCTGCAAAGGGTCTATCTTTTACTTTTATGCAAGAGTCAAAGTTTTCTCTTTATTCCTTTTATTTTTCTCCTTTGGCAAGCATCATGTGGTGAGGAAAAATCTAGGCACATATGTCCAGTTGAATATGGGTAGCATGAGTTATTAGAGATAATTCCTTATTTAACGTTGTCTTAAAATCTATTGCCTTATTTGACACTGAAAAAATTGCATTCCTTATTTAACACTGAGTCTAAATTTTATGCCCTTTATAACATTTTCGTCCATTTTAAATCTTAACGATGTTATATTATACACGAAAAGACCTATTTACCCTTCATGTGGTATATCCGTATATGACCAAAATTTTGATGTGTATATCCGACCGACTTGTTTTACTATGTGAGTCGCCTTGGTCCCTCCTGATGTGTGAGCTTGCGTTGATGGGAGCTGCCCTCCCTTCTGTTAGGTGCCTTGGTTTATATAGGTGTCCAGCCGGCGGCTCGATGGAAACATTAGATGTACGCCTAGATAATAAGAAAAATAAAATAAACGAGTAGGGCGTTTTGGAGCTCGGCCTCCATGGAGGCCGGATTTTTTGAAAAATTCAAAATTCGCATTTTTCAATTTCAAAAAAATCTGAAAAAAATCATACAAGTAAACAAGGATGCTATGTGTAAGTATGTAAAATTTGAGGATGAAATACCCTAAAATGCGATTTGTGCAAAAAAGACAAATTCATGGACTTTGAGGATGAATAGTGCTCCTACTAAAAAGCCTCAGATTTGTTCTTTTTGTGTAGCACTCATTTTAAGGTGTTTCGTCCTGAAAATTTACACACATATGCTTTATGTCTCTAAATATGTGTGTATTTTTTTTCAAAATTTTTTGAAACGTGAAAAATTGAATTTTGATCAAGTCAAACTCGGGCTCCATGGAGCCCGAGCTCTAAAGAGCATTTTCGAAAATAAACCTGATACATACCTTATTATGTGATGCGCGCCCATTACCTTTCTGAGCTCCTCTTCTTCACCTGCATACACACAGGTATTCGGACATGCGTAGATGTATGTGTACATGGCCGGCTGGCGCCTGGGTATTTGAATACGTACGCATACTTGCCGGCAGTGGCGAAGCCAGCTATTTCGCTGTTGGCGTTGCTCATTCTTCTACCTTGCAACCCTTTCTTTGTGTCTCAATAACACATACCATGGGAAAAACTCATACGTACACATGCTTCACCTAGTGGGGTAAAATCTTGGTCACATACCCCATGAGGGCAAATAGGACTTTTCATATATGATTTAACACGGTTAAGGCTTAAAATAGACGGAAGTGTCATAAAGGGCATAAAATTTAGGCACGGTGTTAGATAGGAAAGAAAAACAATTCCAGTGTCAAATAGGGAAGCAATATTTAAAACAGTGTCATATAAGGAATTTTCTCGAGTTATTATTGTTGACATCACCCTTGAGGTGAGTACGTTGGGAGGCGAAACCATAAGCCCCTATCTTTCTATGTGTCCGGTTGAAACGTTTTGCTCATGTGTACGCGGTGAGTGCTAGCAATCATAGAAGACTATATGATGGTTGAGTATGGACTTTCCTAAAAGCTCCGACATGTGACCCTTCCTGAAAAGATGATGAATTGTAGTTGCAAAGTTGACTGAGAACATAGTTTGTTGGTTTCTAATAGAGTTTTTGCTTTATACTTCGATTGTGTGATGAACTATTACTTATTCATGAGAAGTATATGATAAAAGTCCTATGTTTAATTTTGTTGCTGTTATAATAATCAACATCATGATTCTATGTCCGTATTTTGTTTCTATCGACACCTCTCTCTCAAAGCATGTGGACATGTTTTTCGATTTCGGTTTTCGCTTGAGGACAAGCGAGGTCTCAACTTAGGGGAGTTGATACGTCCATTTTGCATCATGTTTTCTTACCGTTATTTTTGATGTTTTATCCATAATACTGCTTTTTGGAGTAATTATAATGCCTTTTCTCTCGTAATTTAGAAGGTACACACCAAGAGGGAGAATTCCGACAGCTGGAAATCTAGACCTAGCTGCGTCAGGCTACCTATTCTGCACAACTCCAAACAAGCTGAAAGTTCACGGAGATTTTTTATGAAATATTTAAGAATTATTGGAGCAAATAACTACCAGAGGGGGCCCACCAGGTGGGCACAACTCACCTAGGCGCGCCAGGGAGCCCAGGCGCGCCCTAGTGGGTTGTGCTCACCCAGGGCCACCTCCGGTGCCCATCTTTTGGTATATAGGTCATTTTGACCTAGAAAAATAAGGGGAGGACATTCGGGACGGAGCGCCGCCGTCTCGAGGCAGAACTTGGGCAGGAGCACTTTTGCCCTCAGGCAGAGCGATTCCGCCGGGGGAACTTCTCTCCCGGAGGGGGAAATCATCGTCATCATCACCAACAACTCTCCCATCTTGGGGAGGGCAATCTTCATCAACATCTTCAATAGCACCATCTCATCTCAAATCCTAATTCATCTCTTGTGTTCAATCTTGTTACGGGAACTATAGACTGGTGCTTGTGGGTGACTAGTAGTGTTGATTACATCTTGTAGTTGATTACTATATGGTTTATTTGGTGAAAGATTATATGTTCAGATCCATTATGCTAATTAATACTCCTATGATCATGAGCATGTTTATCATTTGTGAGTAGTTACCTTTGTTCTTGAGGTCACAGGCGAAATCATGTTGCAAGTAATCATGTGAACTTGATATGTGTTAGATATTTTGATAGTATGTATGTTGTGATTTCCTTGGTGGTGTCATGTGAACGTCAACTACATGACACTTCATCATATTTGGGCCTAAGGTAATGCATTGTGGAGTAGCAATTAGATGATGGGTTGCGAGAGTGACAGAAGCTTAAACCCCAATTTATGCGCTATTCTGTAAGGGACCGATTGGATCCAAAAGTTTAATGCTATGGTTAGAATTTATTCTTAATACTTTTCTCGTAGTTGCGGATGCTTGCGGGAGGGTCAATCATAAGTAGAACGTTTGTTCAAGTAAGAACAGCACCTAAGCACTGGTCCACCCACATATCAAATTATCAAAGTACCGAACACGAATTAAACCAACATGATGAAAGTGACTAGATGAAATTCCTGTGTACCCTCAAAAACGCTTTGCTTATCATAAGAGACCGTTTTGGCATGTCCTTTGCCTCAAAAGGATTGGGCTACCTTGCTGCACTTTTGTTACTACTATCGTTACTTGCTCGTTACAAACTATCTTGTTATCAAACTACTCTGCTACTTGCAATTTCAGCACTTGCAGACATTACCTTGCTGAAAACCACTTGTCATTTCCTTCTGCTCCTTGTTGGGTTCGACACTCTTACTTATCAAAAAGAGCTACAATTGACCCCCTATACTTGTGGGTCATCACTTAACGATTATTATGCTAAGCTAACGGATGGGTCTTGTCCATCACATCATTCTCCTAATGATGTGATTGAAGGAAATATGTCCTAGAGGCAATAATAAAGTTATTATTTATTTCCTTACGTCATGATAAATGTTTATTATTCATGCTAGAATTGTATTAACCGGAAACATAATACATGTGTGAATACATAGACAAACAGTGTGTCACTAGTATGCCTCTACTTGACTAGCTCGTTGATCAAAGATGGTTATGTTTCCTAACCATAGACATGAGTTGTCATTTGATTAACGGGATCACATCATTAGGAGAATGATGTGACTGACTTGACCCATTCCATTAGTTTAGCACTTGATCGTTTAGTTTGTTGCTATTGCTTTCTTCATAACTTATACATGTTCCTATGACTATGAGATTATGCAACTCCCGTTTACCGGAGGAACACTTTGTGTGCTACCAAACGTCACAACGTAACTGGGTGATTATAAAGGTGCTCTACAGGTGTCTCCGAAGGTACTTGTTGGGTTGGCGTATTTCGAGATTAGGATTTGTCACTCCGATTGTCGGAGAGGTATCTCTGGGCCCTCTCGGTAATGCACATCACTTAAGCCTTGCAAGCATTGCAACTAATAAGTTAGTTGCGAGATGATGTATTATGGAACGAGTAAAGAGACTTGCCGATAACGAGATTGAACTAGGTATTGAGATACCGATGATCGAATCTCAGGCAAGTAACATACCGATGACAAAGGAAATAACGTATGTTGTTATGCGGTCTGACCGATAAAGATCTGCATAGAATATGTGGGAGCCAATATGAGCATCCAGGTTCCGCTATTGGTTATTGACCGGAGACATGTCTCGGTCATGTCTACATAGTTCTCGAACCCGTAGGGTTCGCACGCTTAAAGTTTCGGTGATGATTGTATTATGAGTTTATGTGATTTGATGTACCGAATGTAGTTCGGAGTCCCGGATGAGATCAGGGACATGACGAGGAGTCTCGAAATGGTCGAGACGTAAAGATAGATATATTGGACGACTATACTATATTCGTACATCGAAAAGGTTCCGAGTGATTCGGGTGTTTTCGAGGGTACCGGGGAGTTACGGGAATACGAGGAAGAAGTAATGGGCCTCATGGGCCAAGTGGTGGAAGAGAGGAGGCAGGGTGCGCGGCCCCCCTAGCCCAAACCGAATTGGACTAGGGGGCCGGGCCCCCCTTTCCCCTTTTTCCTCCTTCTCCTTCCTTCTCCTTCTCCTCCTTCCTTTCCTCCTCCTAGTAGGAGTAGGAAAGGGGAGTCCTACTCCTACTAGGAGGAGGACTCCTCCTCCTGGCGCGTCCATAGAGGGCCGGCCGGCCTTCCCCCTTGCTCCTTTATATACAGGGGCAGGGGGCACCTCTAGACACACAAGTTGATCAGTTGATCTCTCCCAGCCGTGTGCGGTGCCCCCCTCCACCATATTCCACATCGGTCATATCATAGCGGTGCTTAGGCGAAGCCCTGCGTCGGAATCAACATCATCACCGTCACCACGTCGTCGTGCTGACGGAACTCTCCCGTGAAGCTCTGCTGGATCGGAGTTTGTGGGACGTCATCAAGCTGAACGTGTGCTGAACTCGGAGGTGTCGTGCGTCGGTACTTGGATCAGTCGAATCATGAAGACGTACGACGACATCAACCGTGGTGTGCTAACGCTTCTGCTTTCGGTCTACGAGGGTAAGTGGACAACACTCTCCCCTCTCGTTGCTATGCATCACCATGATCTTGCGTGTGCGTAGGAATTTTTTTTAAATTATTACGTTCCCCAATAGTGGTATCAGAGCCTAGGTTTTATGCGTTGATGTTGTGCATGAGTAGAACACAAGTGAGTTGTGGGTAAGGATGGCAATGGGTTGGGTTTGGATCGGGTTGAACAATATTAAATCCATATCCATATCCATGAAGACAGTCTTTGTCCATCCACGAAAAAATCCATGAGATCCTCTCAAGAAATATAAATTACACATAACACAGTGTTAACATAAGCTCCTCCATTCTTCACCTTGTGGCGGGCTAGGCCTCACTTACGCTAAACATCAACTTATGGCAAATCAACATCCACTAACAAGATAAGATCATTTAGTATTTTTCTAATAGTTGTGAATGATGAGTCATTTAACAAGGATAGAAAAATAAGGGAAGGGGCATTGGAGTATGTTACAGAGGGGATAAAATGTCAACTAATAAAAGTTACGACAGAGATTGTGCAATTTCTTTTACATGTTTTAGATAACAAAGTGTAAAATTACAATGGGACATGTGACTGTGGGGTAGGGATAGCAGATTTTGGCCCATTAAGTTACACTATCAGGTCGGGTTTGGATATATCCACGGGTACAATATTATATCCATGCCCTACCCACGAGCAATCGGGTCGGGTTTGGGCGGCATCCATGGACACAAAAGCATATCCAGACCATGTCCATTCGGGTCGGATATCCATGGATATCCATGTCCATGGGTAAAATTGACATCCTTAGTTGTGGGTGATATAAGTCATACTGCTTACCAGCTTGTCATACTTTGGTTCAGCGGTATTGTTGGATGAAGCGGTCCGGACTGACAGTATGCGTACGCTTACGCGAGACTAGTTCTACCGACGTGCTTTGCACACAGGTGGCTGGCGGGTGTCAGTTTCTCCAACTTTAGTTGAACCAAGTGTGGCTACGCCCGGTCCTTGCGAAGGTTAAAACAGCACCAACTTGGCAAACTATCGTTGTGGTTTTGATGCGTAGGTAAGAACGGTTCTTGCTAAGCCCGTAGCAGCCACGTAAAACTTACAACAACAAAGTAGAGGACGTCTAACTTGTTTTTGCAGGGCATGTTGTGATGTGATATGGTCAAGACATGATGCTAAATTTTATTGTATGAGATGATCATGTTTTGTAACCGAGTTATCGGCAACTGGCAGGAGCCATATGGTTGTCGCTTTATTGTATGCAATGCAATTGCGCTGTAATGCTTTACTTTATCACTAAGCGGTAGCGATAGTCGTGGAAGCATAAGATTGGCGAGACGACAACGATGCTACGATGGTGATCAAGGTGTCGCGCCGGTGACGATGGTGATCATGACGGTGCTTCGGAGATGGAGATCACAAGCACAAGATGATGATGGCCATATCATATCACTTATATTGATTGCATGCGATGTTTATCTTTTATGCATCTTATCTTGCTTTGATTGACGGTAGCATTATAAGATGATCTCTCACTAAATTCCAAGATAAAAGTGTTCTCCCTAAGTATGCACTATTGCCAAAGTTCGTCGTGCCCAGACACCACGTGATGATCGGGTGTGATAAGCTCTACGTCCATATACAACGGGTGCAAGCCAATTTTGCACACCCAGAATACTTGGGTTAAACTTGACGAGCCTAGCATATGCAGATATGGCCTCAGAACACTGAGACCAAAAGGTCAAGCGTGAATCATATAGTAGATATGATCAACATATTGATGTTCACCATTGAAAGCTACTCCATTTCACGTGATGATCGGTTATGGTTTAGTTGATTTGGATCACGTGATCACTTAGAAGATTAGAGGGATGTCTTTCTAAGTGGATTTTCTTAAGTAATATGATTAATTGAACTTAAATTTATCATGAACTTAGTACCTGATAGTATCTTGCTTGTCTATGTTTGATTGTAGATAGATGGCCCGTGTTGTTGTTCCGTTGAATTTTAATGCGTTCCTTGAGAAAGCAAAGTTGAAAGATGATGGTAGAAATTACACGGACTGGGTCCATAACTTGAGGATTATCCTCATTGCTACACAGAAGAATTACATCCTGGAAGCACCGCTAGGTGCCAGGCCTGCTGCTAGAGCAACACCAGATGTTATGAACATCTGGCAGAGCAAAGCTGATGACTACTCGATAATTCAGTGTGTTATGCTTTACGGCTTAGAATCGGGACTTCAACAATGTTTTGAACGTCATGGAGCATATGAGATGTTCCAGGAGTTGAAGTTAATATTTCAAGCAAATGCCCGGATTGAGAGATATGAAGTCTCCAATAAATTATATAGCTGCAAGATGGAGGAGAATAGTTATGTCAGTGAACATATACTCAAAATGTCTGGGTATCATAATCACTTGACTCAACTGGGAGTTAATCTTCCTGTTGATAGTGTCATTGACAGAGTTCTTCAATCACTGCCACCAAGCTACAAGAGCTTCGTGATGAACTATAACATGCAAGGGATGGATAAGACAATTCCCGAGCTCTTCACAATGCTAAAGGCTGTGGAGTTAGAAATCAAGAAGGAGCATCAAGTGTTGATGGTCAACAAGACCGACAGTTTCAAGAAAAAGGGCAAAGGGAAGAAGAAGGGGAACTTCAAGAAGAACAGTAAGCAAGTTACTTCTCAGGAGAAGAAACCCAAATCTGGACCTAAGCCTGAAACTGAGTGCTTCTACTGCAAGCAGACTGGTCACTAGAAGCGGAACTGCCCCAAGTATTTGGCGGATAAGAAGGATGGCAAGGTGAACAAAGGTATATGTGATATACATGTTATTGATGTGTGCCTTACTAGAGCTTGCAGTAGCACCTGGGTATTTGATACTAGTTCTGTTGCTAATATTTGCAAATCGAAACAGGGTACGGATTAAGCGAACACTGGCAAAGGACGAGGTGATGATGCGCGTGGGAAATGGTTCCAAAGTCGATGTGATCGCGGTCGGCACGCTACCTCTACATCTACCTTCGGGATTAGTTTTAGACCTAAATAATTGTTATTTGGTGCCAGCATTGAGCATGAACATTATATCTGGATCTTGTTTGATGCGAGACGGTCATTCATTTAAATCAGAGAATAATGGTTGTTCTATTTATATGAGTAATATCTTTTATGGTCATGCACCCTTGAAGAATGGTCCATTTTTGATGAATCTCGATAGTAGTGATACACATATTCATAATATTGAAGCCAAAAGATGCAGAGTTGATAATGATAGTGCAACTTAATTGTGGCACTGCCGTTTAGGTCATATCGATGTAAAGCACATGAAGAAACTCCATACTGATGGACTTTTGGAATCACTTGATTACGAATCATTTGGTACTTGCAAACCGTGCCTCATGGGCAAGATGACCAAAACGCCGTTCTCCGGTACTATGGAGAGAGCAACGGATTTGTTGGAAATCATACGTACAGATGTATGTGGTCCGATGAATATTGAGGCTCGTGGCGGATATCATTATATTCTCACCTTCACAGATGATTTAAGCAGATATGGGTATATCTACTTAATGAAACATAAGTCTGAAACATTTGAAAAGTTCAAAGAATTTTAGAGTGAAGTTGAAAATCATCGTAACAAGAAAATAAATTTTCTATGATCTGATTGTGGAGGAGAATATTTGAGTTACGAGTTTGGTCTACATTTGAAACAATGCGGAATTGTTTCGCAACTCACGCCACCCGGAACACCACAGCGTAATGGTGTGTCCGAACGTCGTAATCGTACTTTACTAGATATGGTGCGATCTATGATGTCTCTTACAGATTTAACGCTATCGTTTTGGGGTTATGCTTTAGAGACGGCTGCATTCACGTTAAATAGGGCACCATCAAAATCCGTTGAGACGACGCCTTATGAACTGTGGTTTGGCAAGAAACCAAAGTTGTCGTTTCTGAAAGTTTGGGGCTGCGATGCTTATGTGAAAAAGCTTCAACCTGATAAGCTCGAACCCAAATCGGAGAAATGTGTCTTCATAGGATACCCAAAGGAAACTGTTGGGTACACCTTCTATCACAGATCCGAAGGCAAGACTTTCGTTGCTAAGAATGGATCCTTTCTAGAAAAGGAGTTTCTCTCGAAAGAAGTGAGTGGGAGGAAAGTAGAACTTTATGAGGTAACTGTACCTGCTCCCTTATTGGAAAGTAGTACATCACAGAAACCGGTTTCTATGACACCTACACCAATTAGTGAGGAAGCTAATGATAATGATCATGAAACTGCAGATCAAGTTACTACCGAACCTCGTAGATCAACCAGAATAAGATCCACACCAGAGTGGTACGGTAATCCTGTTCTGGAAGTCATGCTACTAGATCATGATGAACCTACGAACTATAAGAAGTGATGGTGAGCCCAGATTCTGCAAAATGGCTAGAAGCCACGAAATCTGAGATGGGATCCATGTATGAGAACAAAGTGTGGACTTTGGTTGACTTGCCCATTGATCGGCAAGCAATTGAGAATAAATGGATCTTCAAGAAGAAAACTGAC
The DNA here is from genome assembly GCF_018294505.1 of Triticum aestivum. Taxonomy (NCBI): domain Eukaryota; kingdom Viridiplantae; phylum Streptophyta; class Magnoliopsida; order Poales; family Poaceae; genus Triticum; species Triticum aestivum. The sequence continues at coordinate 54,514,493 of NC_057794.1, forward strand.
GCTGACGGTAATGTTACTGTCTACAAAGCTCGACTTGTTGCAAAAGGTTTTCGACAAGTTCAAGGGATTGACTACGATGAGACCTTCTCACCCGTAGCGATTCTTAAGTCTATCCAAATCATGTTAGCAATTGCCGCATTTTATGATTATGAAATTTGGCAAATGGATGTTAAAACTGCATTCCTGAATGGATTTCTGAAAGAAGAGTTGTATATGATGCAGCCAGAAGGTTTTTTCGATCCAAAGGGAGCTAACAAAGTGTGCAAGCTCCAGCGATGCATTTATGGACTGGTGCAAACTTCTCGGAGTTGGAATAAACACTTTCATAGTGTGATCAAAGCATTTGGATTTGTACAGACTTTTGGAGAAGCTTGTATTTACAAGAAAGTGAGTGGGAGCCCTATAGCATTTCTGATATTATATGTGTATGACATATTATTGATTGGAAATGATATAGAATTTTTGGATAGCATAAAGGGATATTTGAATAAGAGTTTTTCAATGAAAGACCTCGGTGAAGCTGCTTACATATTGGGCAGATCTATAGAGATAGATCAAGACGCTTAATTGGACTTTCACAAAGCACATACTTGACAAAGTTTTGAAGAAGTTCAAAATGGATCAGGCAAAGAAAGGGTTCTTGCCTGTGTTACAAGGTGCGAAGTTGAGTAATACTCAATGTCCGACCACCGCAGAAGATAGAGAGAAAATGAAAGATGTTCCCTATGCGTCAGCCATAGGCTCTATCATGTATGCAATGCTGTGTACCAGACCTGATGTGTGCCTTGCTATAAGTCTAGCAGGGAGGTACCAAAGTAATCCTGGAGTGGATCACTGGACAGCGGTCAAGAACATCCTGAAGTACCTGAAAAGGACTAAGGATATGTTTCTCATATATGGAGGTGACAAAGAGCTCATCGTAAATGGTTACGTTGATGCAAGCTTTGACACTGATCGGGACGATTCTAAATCGCAAACTGGATACGTGTTTATATTGAACGGTGGAGCTGTCAGTTGGTGCAGTTCTAAACAAAGCGTCGTGGCGGGATCTACATGTGAAGCGGAATACATAGCTGCTTCGGAAGCAGCAAATGAAGGAGTCTGTGTTGGGGAACGTAGTAATTTCAAAATTTTCCTACGCACACGCAGGATCATGGTGATGCATAGCAACGAGGGGAGAGCATGATCTACGTACCCTTGTAGATCGCAACGGAAGCGTTGACACAACGTAGAGGAAGTAGTCGTACGTCTTCTTCCCGATCCGACCGATCCAAGCACCGTTACTCTGGCACCTCCGAGTTCTTAGCACACGTACAGCTCGATGACGATCCCCGGGCTCCGATCCAGCAAAGCTTCGGGGAGGAGTTCCGTCAGCACGACGGCGTGGTGACGATCTTGATGTTCTACCAACGCAGGGCTTCGCCTAAGCACTACAACGATATGATCGAGGTGGAATATGGTGGCAAGGGGCACCGCACACGGCTAAGGAACGATCTCAAAGATCAACTTGTGTGTCCTAGGGTGCCCCCTGCCCCCGTATATAAAGGAGCAAGGGGGAGGCCGGCCGGCCCTATGGGGCGCGCCAAGGGGAGGGGGAGTCCTCCTCCTAGTGGGAGTAGGACTCCCCTTTCCTAATCCAATTAGGAAACCCTAAGGGGGAAGGAAAGAGGGGGAGAGGGAGAGGGAAAGAGGGGCCGCGCCCCCCTCCCTAGTCCAATTCGGACTCCCCATGTGTGGGGGGGGCGCCACCTCCTAGGCCGCAGCCCTCTCTCTCCCCTAAGGCCCAATAAGGCCCATTACTTCCCCGGAGGGTTCCGGTAACCCTTCCGGTACTCCGGTTTTCTCCGAAATCACCCGGAACACTTTCGGTGTCCGAATATAGCCGTCCAATATATCAATCTTTATGTCTCGACCATTTCGAGACTCCTCGTCATGTCTGTGATCACATCCGGGACTCCGAACTAACTTCGGTACATCAAAATGCATAAACTCATAATAACTATCATCGTAACGTTAAGCGTGCGGACCCTACGGTTCGAGAACAATGTAGACATGACCGAGACATGTCTCCGGTCAATAACCAATAGCGGGACCTGGATGCCCATATTGGCTCCTACATATTCTATGAAGCTCTTTATCGGTCAGACCGCATAAAAACATACGTTGTTCCCTTTGTCATCGGTATGTTACTTGCCCGAGATTCGATCGTCGGTATCCAATACCTAGTTCAATCTCGTTCCTGGCAAGTCTCTTTACTCGTTCTGTAATACATCATCCCGCAACTAACTCATTAGTTGCAATGCTTGCAAGGTTTATGTGATGTGCATTACCGAGAGGGCCCAGAGATACCTCTCCGACAATCGGAGTGACAAATCCTAATCTCGAAATACGCCAACCCAACATCTACCTTTGGATACACCTGTAGAGCTCCTTTATAATCACCCAGTTACGTTGTGATGTTTGGTAGCACACAAAGTGTTCCTCCGGTAAACGGGAGTTGCATAATCTCATAGTCATAGGAACATGTATAACTCATGAAGAAAGCAATAGCAACATACTAAACGATCGGGTGCTAAGCTAATGGAATGGGTCATGTCAATCAGATCATTCAACTAATGATGTGACCTTGTTAATCAAATAACAACACTTTGTTTATGGTTAGGAAACATAACCATCTTTTCTTAACGAGCTAGTCAAGTAGAGGAATACTAGTGACACTAAGTTTGTCTATGTATTCACACATGTATTATGTTTCCGGTTAATACAATTCTAGCATGAATAATAAACATTTATCATGATATAAGGAAATAAATAATAACTTTATTATTGCCTCTAGGGCATATTTCCTTCAGTCTCCCACTTGCACTAGAGTCAATAATCTAGATTACACAGTAATGATTCTAACACCCATGGAGCCTTGGTGCTGATCATGTTTTGCTCGTGGAAGAGGCTTAGTCAACGGGTCTGCAACATTCAGATCCGTATGTATCTTGCAAATCTCTATGTCTCCCACCTGGACTAGATCCCGGATGGAATTGAAGAGTCTCTTGATGTGCTTGGTCCTCTTGTGAAATTTTGATTCCTTTGCCAAGGCAATTGCACCAGTATTGTCACAAAAGATTTTCATTGCACCTGATGCACTAGGTATAACACCTAGATCGGATATGAACTCCTTCATCCAGACTCCTTCGTTCGCTGCTTCCGAAGCAGCTATGTACTCCGCTTCACATGTAGATCCCGCTACGACGCTTTGTTTAGAACTGCACCAACTGACAGCTCCACCGTTTAATATAAACACGTATCCGGTTTGCGATTTAGAATTGTCCGGATCAGTGTCAAAGCTTGCATAAACGTAACCTCTTACGGTGAGCTCTTTGTCACCTCCATATACGAGAAACATATCCTTAGTCCTTTTCAGGTATTTCAGGATGTTCTTGACCGCTGTCCAGTGATCCACTCCTGGATTACTTTGGTACCTCCCTGCTAAACTTATAGCAAGGCACACATCAGGTCTGGTACACAGCATTGCATACATGATAGAGCCTATGGCTGAAGCATAGGGAACATCTTTCATTTTCTCTCTATCTTCTGCAGTGGTCGGGCATTGAGTCTGACTCAACTTCACACCTTGTAACACAGGCAAGAACCCTTTCTTTGCTTGATCCATTTTGAACTTCTTCAAAATCTTGTCAAGGTATGTGCTTTGTGAAAGTCCAATTAAGCGTCTTGATCTATCTCTATAGATCTTTATGCCTAATATGTAAGCAGCTTCACCGAGGTCTTTCATTGAAAAACTCTTATTCAAGTATCCCTTTATGCTATCCAGAAATTCTATGTCATTTCCAATCAGTAATATGTCATCCACATATAATATCAGAAATGCTACAGAGCTCCCACTCACTTTCTTGTAAATACAGGCTTCTCCGAAAGTCTGTATAAACCAAATGCTTTAATCACACTATCAAAGCGTCTATTCCAACTCCGAGAGGCTTGCACCAGTCCATAAATGGATCGCTGGAGCTTGCACACTTTGTTAGCTCCCTTTGGATCGACAAAACCTTCCAGTTGCATCATATACAACTCTTCTTCCAGAAATCCATTCAGGAATGCAGTTTTGACATCCATTTGCCAAATTTCATAATCATAAAACGCGGCAATTGCTAACATGATTCGGACAGACTTAAGCATCGCTACGGGTGAGAAGGTCTCATCGTAGTCAACCCCTTGAACTTGTCGAAAACCTTTTGCGACAAGTCGAGCTTTGTAGACAGTAACATTACCGTCAGCGTCAGTCTTCTTCTTGAAGATCCATTTATTCTCAATTGCTTGCCGATCATCGGGCAAGTCAACCAAAGTCCATACTTTGTTCTCATACATGGATCCCATCTCAGATTTCATGGCTTCAAGCCACTTTGCGGAATCTAGGCTCACCATCGCTTCTTCATAGTTCGTAGGTTCATCATGATCTAGTAGCATGATTTCCAGAACTGGATTACCGTACCAATCTGGTGCGGATCTCACTCTGGTCGATCTACGAGGTTCAGTAGTATCTTGTCCTGAAGTTTCATGATCATCATCATTAGCTTCCTCACTAATTGGTATAGATGTCGCAGAAATAGTTTTCTGTGATGTACTATTTTCCAATAAGGGAGCAGGTACAGTTACCTCGTCAAGTTGTACTTTCCTCCCACTCACTTCTTTCGAGAGAAACTCCTTCTCTAGAAAGGATCCATTCTTAGCAACAAATATCTTGCCTTCGGATCTGTGATAGAAGGTGTACCCAACAGTCTCCTTTGGGTATCCTATGAAGACACATTTCTCCGATTTGGGTTCGAGCTTATCAGGTTGAAGCTTTTTCACATAAGCATCGCAGCCCCAAATTTTAAGAAACGACAACTTTGGTTTCTTGCCAAACCATAGTTCATAAGGCGTCGACTCAATGGATTTTGATGGTGCCCTATTTAACGTGAATGCGGCCGTCTCTAAAGCATAACCCCAAAACGATAGCGGTAAATCAGTAAGAGACATCATAGATCGTACCATATCTAGTAAAGTACGATTACGACGTTCGGACACACCATTACGCTGTGGTGTTCCGGGTGGCGTGAGTTGCGAAACTATTCCACAATTTTTCAAATGTACACCAAACTCGTAACTCAAATATTCTCCTCCACGATCAGATCGTAGAAACTTTATTTTCTTGTTACGATGATTTTCAACTTCACTCTGAAATTCTTTGAACTTTTCAAATGTTTCAGACTTATGTTTCATTAAGTAGATATACCCATATCTGCTTAAGTCATCTGTGAAGGTGAGAAAATAACGATATCCGCCACGAGCCTCAATATTCATCGGACCACATACATCGGTATGTATGATTTCCAATAAATCTGTTGCTTTCTCCATAGTACCGGAGAACGGTGTTTTAGTCATCTTGCCCATGAGGCAGGGTTCGCAAGTACCAAGTGATTCATAATCAAGTGGTTCCAAAAGTCCATCAGTATAGAGTTTCTTCATGCGCTTTATACCGATATGACCTAAACGGCAGTGCCACAAATAAGTTGCACTGTCATTATCAGCTCTGCATCTTTTGGTTTCAACATTATCAATATGTGTGTTACTACTATCGAGATTCATCAAAAATAGACCACTCCTCAAAGGTGCATGACCATAAAAGATATTACTCATATAAATAGAACAAGCATTATTCTCTGATTTAAATGAATAACCGTCTCGCATCAAACAAGATCCAGATATAATGTTCATGCTTAACGATGGCACCAAATAACAATTATTTAGGTCTAATATTAATCCCGAAGGTAGATGTAGAGGTAGCGTGCCGACCGCGATCACATCGACTTTGGAACCGTTTCCCACGCGCATCGTCACCTCGTCCTTTGCCAGTGTTCGCTTAATCCGTAGTCCCTGTTTCGAGTTGCAAATATTAGCAACAGAACCAGTATCAAATACCCAGGTGCTACTGCGAGCTCTAGTAAGGTACACATCAATAACATGTATATCACATATACCTTTGTTCACCTTGCCATCCTTCTTATCCGCCAAATACTTGGGGCAGTTCCGCTTCCAGTGACCAGTCTGCTTGCAGTAGAAGCACTCAGTTTCAGACTTAGGTCCAGACTTGGGTTTCTTCTCTTGAGCAGCAACTTGCTTGCCGTTCTTCTTGAAGTTCCCCTTCTTCTTCCCTTTGCCCTTTTTCTTGAAACTAGTGGTCTTGCTGACCATCAACACTTGATGCTCCTTTTTGATTTCTACCTCCGCAGCTTTCAGCATTGCGAAGAGCTCGGGAATAGTCTTGTTCATTCCTTCCATATTATAGTTCATCATGAAGCTCTTGTAGCTTAGTGGCAGTGATTGGAGAATTCTGTCAATGATGCAATCATCTGGAAGATTAACTCCCATCTGAATCAAGTGATTATTATACCCAGACATTTTGAGTATATGCTCACTGACAGAACTGTTCTCCTCCATCTTGCAGCTATAGAATTTATTGGAGACTTCATATCTCTCAATCTGGGCATTTGCTTGAAATATTAACTTCAACTCCTGGAACATCTCATATGCTCCATGACGTTCAAAACGTTGTTGAAGTCCCGATTCTAATCCGTAAAGCATGGCACACTGAACTATCGAGTAGTCATCATCTTTGCTCTGCCAGACGTTCATAACATCTGGTGTTGCTCCAGCAGTAGGCCTGGCACCCAGCGGTGCTTCCAGGACGTAATTCTTCTGAGCAGCAATGAGGATAATCGTCAAGTTAGGGACCCAATCCGTGTAATTGCTACCATCATCTTTCAACTTTGCTTTCTCAAGGAACGCATTAAAATTCAACGGAACAACAGCACGAGCCATCTATCTTAGGTACTAAGTTCATGATAAGTTTAAGTTCAATTAATCAAATTACTTAAGAACTCCCACTTAGATAGATATCCCTCTAATCCTCTAAGTGATCACGTGAGATGGAGTAGTTTTCAATGGTGAACATCGCTATGTTGATCATATCTACTATATGATTCACGCTCGACCTTTCGGTCTTCGTGTTCCGAGGCCATATCTGCATATGCTAGGCTCGTCAAATTTAACCTGAGTATTCTGTGTGTGCAAAAACTGGCTTGCACCCGTTGTAGATGGACGTAGAGCTTATCACACCCGATCATCACGTGGTGTCTAGGCACGACGAACTTTGGCAACGGTGCATACTCAGGGAGAACACTTCTTGATAATTTAGTGAGAGATCATCTTATAATGCTACCGTCAATCAAAGCAAGATAAGATGCATAAAAAGATAAACATCACATGCAATCAATATAAGTGATATGATATGGCCATCATCATCTTGTGCTTGTGATCTCCATCTCCGAAGCACCGTCATGATCACCATCGTCACCGGCGCGACACCTTGATCTCCATCGTAGCATCATTGTCGTCTCGCCAATATTATGCTTCCACGACTATCGCTACCGCTTAGTGATAAAGTAAAGCATTACATCGCGATTGCATTGCATACAATAAAGCGACAACCATATGGCTCCTGCAAGTTGCCGATAACTCGGTTACAAAACATGATCATCTCATACAATAAAATTTAGCATCATGTCTTGGCCATATCACATCACAACATGCCCTGCAAAAACAAGTTAGACGTCCTCTACTTTGTTGTTGCAAGTTTTACGTGGCTGCTACGGGCTTAAGTAAGAACCAATCTCACCTACGCATCAAAACCACAATGATAGTTCGTCAAATAGACTCCGTTTTAACCTTCGCAAGGACCGGGCGTAGCCACACTCGGTTCAACTAAAGTTGGAGAAACTGACACCCGCCAGCCACCTGTGTGCAAAGCACGGCGGGAGAACCAGTCTCGCGTAAGCGTACGCGTAATGTCGGTCCGGGCCGCTTCATCCAACAATACCGCCGAACCAAAGTATGACATGCTGGTAGGCAGTATGACTTATATCGCCCACAACTCACTTGTGTTCTACTCGTGCATATAACATCAAACCGTAAAACCTAGGCTCGGATGCCACTGTTGGGGAACGTAGTAATTTCAAAATTTTCCTACGCACACGCAAGATCATGGTGATGCATAGCAACGAGGGGAGAGCATGATCTACGTACCCTTGTAGATCGCAACGGAAGCGTTGACACAACGTAGAGGAAGTAGTCGTACGTCTTCTTCCCGATCCGACCGATCCAAGCACCGTTACTCCGGCACCTCCGAGTTCTTAGCACACGTACAGCTCGATGACGATCCCCGGGCTCCGATCCAGCAAAGCTTCGGGGAGGAGTTCCGTCAGCACGACGGTGTGGTGACGATCTTGATGTTCTACCAACGCAGGGCTTCGCCTAAGCACTACAACGATATGATCGAGGTGGAATATGGTGGCAGGGGGCACCGCACACGGCTAAGGAACGATCTCAAAGATCAACTTGTGTGTCCTAGGGTGCCCCCTGCCCCCGTATATAAAGGAGCTAGGGGGAGGCCGGCCGGCCCTATGGGGCGCGCCAAGGGGAGGGGGAGTCCTCCTCCTAGTGGGAGTAGGACTCCCCTTTCCTAATCCAATTAGGAAACCCTAAGGGGGAAGGAAAGAGGGGGAGAGGGAGAGGGAAAGAGGGGCCGCGCCCCCCTCCCTAGTCCAATTCGGACTCCCCATGTGGGGGGGCGCGCCACCTCCTAGGCCGCAGCCCTCTCTCTCCCATAAGGCCCAATAAGGCCCATTACTTCCCCGAAGGGTTCCGGTAACCCTTCCGGTACTCCGGTTTTCTCCGAAATCACCCGGAACACTTCTGGTGTCCGAATATAGCCGTCCAATATATCAATCTTTATGTCTCGACCATTTCGAGACTCCTTGTCATGTCCGTGATCACATCCGGGAATCCGAACTAACTTCGGTACATCAAAATGCATAAACTCATAATAACTGTCATCGTAACGTTAAGCGTGCGGACCCTACGGTGCGAGAACAATGTAGACATGACCGAGACACGTCTCCGGTCAATAACCAATAGCGGGACCTGGATGCCCATATTGGCTCCTACATATTCTACGAAGATCTTTATCGGTCAGACCGCATAAAAACATACGTTGTTCCCTTTGTCATCGGTATGTTACTTGCCCGAGATTCGATCGTCAGTATCCAATACCTAGTTCAATCTCATTACCGGCAAGTCTCTTTACTCGTTCTGTAATACATCATCCCGCAACTAACTCATTAGTTGCAATGCTTGCAAGGTTTATGTGATGTGCATTACCGAGAGGGCCCAGAGATACCTCTCCGACAATCGGAGTGACAAATCCTAATCTCGAAATACGCCAACCCAACATCTACCTTTGGAGACACCTGTAGAGCTCCTTTATAATCACCCAGTTATGTTGTGACGTTTGGTAGCACACAAAGTGTTCCTCCAGTAAACGGGAGTTGCATAATCTCATAGTCATAGGAACATGTATAAGTCATGAAGAAAGCAATAGCAACATACTAAACGATCGGGTGCTAAGCTAATGGAATGGGTCATGTCAATCAGATCATTCAACTAATGATGTGACCTCGTTAATCAAATAACAACACTTTGTTTATGGTTAGGAAACATAACCATCTTTGATTAACGAGCTAGTCAAGTAGAGGCATACTAGTGACACTAAGTTTGTCTATGTATTCACACATGTATTATGTTTCCGGTTAATACAATTCTAGCATGAATAATAAACATTTATCATGATATAAGGAAATAAATAATAACTTTATTATTGCCTCTAGGGCATATTTCCTTCAGTCTGGATGAAGGAGTTCATATCCGATCTAGGTGTCATACCTAGTGCATCGGGTCCAATGAAAATCTTTTGTGACAATACTGATGCAATTGCCTTGGCGAAGGAATCCAGATTTCACAAGAGAACCAAGCACATCAAGAGACGCTTCAATTCCATTCCAAATTTAGTCCAAGTGGGAGACATAGAAATTTGCAAGATACATACGGATCTGAATGTTGCAGACCCGCTGACTAAGCCTCTTCCACAAGCAAAACATGATCAGCACCAATGCTCCATGAGTGTTAGAACCATTACTGTGTAATCTAGATTATTGACTCTAGTGCAAGTGGGAGACTGAAGGAAACATGTCCTAGAGGCAATAATAAAGTTATTATTTATTTCCTTACATCATGATAAATGTTTATTATTCATGCTAGAATTGTATTAACCGGAAACATAATACATGTGTGAATACATAGACAAACAGTGTGTCACTAGTATGCCTCTACTTGATTAGCTTGTTGATCAAAGATGGTTATGTTTCCTAACCATAGACATGAGTTGTCATTTGATTAACGGGATCACATCATTAGGAGAATGATGTGATTGACTTGACCCATTCCATTAGCTTAGCACTTGATCGTTTAGTTTGTTGCTATTGCTTTCTTCATAACTTATACATGTTCCTATGACTATGAGATTATGCAACTCCCGTTTACCGTAGGAACACTTTGTGTGCTACCAAACGTCACAACGTAACTGGGTGATTATAAAGGTGCTCTCACTACAAGAAATCAGTTAATCTATGACGGATTTCTGATGATGTTCTTGGAAACCGTCATGAAAACTGTCACAGATCAGCAAGAGACAGACGACAGCCAAAACGGTAGCTCCTTTATGACGGACACCAAGGTTCCGTCACGAATACTATCATGGATTGATAGCTAGGCCTCACTTTTTTCATTTTTTATACACCATCCACACAGTCACGGGTGGTTCTTGTTGATGTGTCGTACGTGTTTTTTATTTGTCCCACGTGTCAGTGTGGATGATTATATATAAAAACTAAAAGAAAAGGAAGGGTGCGCTTGAATTTGGAGGGCGCCGGGAGGTTGCTCGCGAGGAGGATGCAGGGCGCGCCTAGAATTTCATTAGCGCGCGTTTGTAAAAAATTTGAGCCCACTAAAGCCCATCTAAATCATTCACCGTATAAGACCTAACCCTAAGTCTCTTCCTCTCTTCCCCCCATCTCTTTCTCCCTCCGCCGCCGCCGCCGCCCCCATCGTCTTCATCCCCATCCTCTCCCTCCTCTGCCTCCTCTCGATCTAGCGGCCCCTCCTTTCACCATCCCTTCCTCCACCTCTTGGATGCGCCCTTTCTCTCCCCCGGCCTCTCCCGTACCTCCTCCGCCTCCACTCCCACTCCTCCTCCACCATCCTCTACCTTTCCCATTGGCCCCACACTCCTCCGCCCCCTCCTCCATAACGATGGCTAATCTGCAGCCTGTGTCGTAGATCACACGAGTTCGATGGCGGCACCAACCCTAGGAGCGAACAGCGGCGTCTTGGGTGCGCTAGATCCGGCATGGAGCTCAACCCCGACACTAGATTTGTCAGAGCAGAGCGCCTCTGCGGTGGCCGGTCTTGGGTGCGCTAGATCCGGCATGGAGCTAAACCCCGACACTAGATTTGTCAGAGCAGAGCGGCTCTGCAACGAACCTCCACTTGTTGTCGGCTCGGCGCATTGGACTGGAGGCCGATGAACACTGTAAATAAAGTAAGGAGCAGGGCAGCTGCGGTGTGTCCGCACGACGGCAGATACACATCGTGAGTTTGATCTCTTCCCACGCCCACTTGTTATTTTTCTCAGCTATGGCCGGTTTGTCTATATACGCTGGATCTAAATATAGAACCTGCTACTTTTGTATTCCTCGTATTTTGCACGGATGGTTACTGCTAGCATAACATGAAACGTTTTGATGTTCCTCTGGTAACATGCTTGTTAATTGATGTACTGGTGTTTGGTTGGGTGTGCAACGGAAGATACAAGACAGATGTGTGTTTGAATAACTAATGGTATAAGGTGTTCTGCAAAAAAGATTCACACCATAAACTTAAGTTGTTGGATATATCTGTATGTATACAGAAGCTCACATGATGTGGTATATGCTTGTGATGTACTTGATTGTGCAGAAATTTACATCGTAAAGGTGTGTTTGATTTATTGTCAAGTGGTGGTAGTTGGCCATCATGCAAGCCATCCATTCTCTGTAATTGTTTACAGAGTCCTATTGCAAGTTTTGTCTTCCAATCTATCATACATTGGCTTTGTTAATTATATATGTATCTTCATCGACATCATTAGTGAACAATCATTTTTCTGTAGAAACAACGAGCTTGTTTGAGAATTGTATGTTCAATTGTGTATGAATGGTTAATTGTTGTGCTATCTTCGGCTATAATTCAATTCAGACTCAAAATGATAGGTCCAGAGCATATTTTCCCTTTCTCTTACTAAGAATTTTTTTTGTGTTAATTGATATGTTGAATGGTACTTATACGGTGAATATTTCAATGGCTTGCGAATTTAAAGAGAATGTGAATGTAGTGCATATGTGAATTTTTTCATTGTAGTTGATGCGAAGTTTCTGAAATTTGTTTAAGGGCCATTATTTCAAGTCCATCACTCAATTTCATGTGTCTGTGTGGTGGATACTGTATGGTAGTCATGCCATCTTTTTTACTGATTTATGTCCTCAATGGTTGCTGTTGTTGTACTTGGAGTTATGTGATATTTTGTTGCTTTATCGCTCATAGGCCAACTTGATTATACTTTCAGTTCACGCACTTTTCTTTGGATTAACTTTTAAGCAATATCATGTTTATTCTTGTTTTATAGTAGATGCTTCGTTATTCTCATTTGTAGGCATTGTAACATCTAAGAATTTAGGACATCATGTAATTCATTTTTATGTTTGTTCTAATTCTCTTATTTCTACTACTATTTATTCATTATCTATAAATATCTAATGTTGTAAATATGCTGATATGATTTGGCTGTGGGCTACTGCCACTAGTTGTTTCTTTTCACACTTTAGATCAAATTTGTTGCACTACTTTGCATCCTGGGAGTGAATAAAATATATAACTTGATGACATTAGTAAGCTACTTCGTCTAGTTTACCTACTGGCTATAATATTTTTTAAAGTGACAAATGTTTCTTCATGTGGCAGATATTGATTTATGGGGAGCATTTTCTACAACAGACATGTGTTCTGAAAGCTTTGACATGGACGAGTGGATCTGCGACCACATGGCTATAGATTAGCATAGTGTTCTCAGAGACATACTTGTAAAACTTAACTTTTTTGTTTCCTGTATAGGTGTATTTTGGGGTGTGTTTATGTAATTTTCATTTTTTTAATAATGTGATCATATGTTTCTGTCGAATTCTTATTGGCTTAAAATTTCCATTCTTATTGGATTAAAATTTCCATGCATGATGAAAGAGAAATGGACTAACTTTCTGGATTGAAAGTAGTGGGCCTAGGCTGAAATTAATGGACGTAAATACTAATTGGGTTGATTATTACTATATGGGCTGCCACTCATGGACGTTGCTGAAATTTTACGGGCCAAAATATTTAGATGGCCCATTTCTACATGGGCCGCCATGTCAGATGCTGACGTGGCTGAAAAGTTAACGACGTCCTGAGCTTGTCCGTTAAGTGCCATCCATGACAGCCAAGATCCGTCATGGAGTGTACAGTGGTCAAATTATGACGCGATATACATGACGAATTTCAATTCCGTCATGGACACCCTTCCGCGACAGTTCTACACAGGTCTGTGACGGACTTATTCCATCATGGATTAACAAGATTCTTGTAGTGTCTACAGGTGTCTCTGAAGGTACTTGTTGGGTTGGCGTATTTTGAGATTAGGATTTGTCACTCCGATGGTCGGAGAGGTATCTCTGGGCCCTCTCGGTAATGCACATCACTTAAGCCTTGCAAGCATTGCAACTAATAAGTTAGTTGCGAGATGATGTATTACGGAACGAGTAAAGAGACTTGCCGATAACGAGATTGAACTAGGTATTGAGATACCGACGATCGAATCTCGGGCAAGTAACATACCGATGACAAAGGGAACAACGTATGTTGTTATGCGGTCTGACCGATAAAGATCTTCGTAGAATATGTGAGAGCCAATATGAGCATCCAGGTTCCTCTATTGGTTATTGACCGGAGACATGTCCCGGTCATGTCTACATAGTTCTCGAACCCGTAGGGTCCGCACGCTTAAAGTTTCGGTGACAATTGTATTATGAGTTTATGTGATTTGATGTACCGGAGGTAGTTCGGAGTCCCGAATGAGATCGGGGACATGACGAGGAGTCTCGAAATGATCGAGACATAAAGATCAATATATTGGACGACTATATTCGGACATCAGAAAGGTTCTGAGTGATTCGGGTGTTTTCGGGGGTACCGGGGAGTTACTAGAATACGAGGAAGAAGTAATGGGCCTCATGGGCCAAGTGATGGAAGAGAGGAGGCAGGGCGCGCGGCCCCCCTAGCCCAAACCGAATTGGACTAGGGGGTCGGCCCCCCTTTCCTCTTTTTTCTCCTTCTCCTTCCTTCTCATTCTCCTCCTTCCTTTCCTCCTCCTAGTAGGAGTAGGAAAGGGGAGTCCTACTCCTACTAGGAGGAGGACTCCTCCTCCTGGCGCACCCATAGAGGGCCGGCCGACCTCCCCCCTTGCTCCTTTATATACAGGGGCAGGGAGGCACCTCTAGACACACAAGTTGATCAGTTGATCTCTCTCAGCCGTGTGCGGTGCCCCCTCCACCATATTCCACCTCGGTCATATCATAGCGGAGCTTAGGCGAAGGCCTGCGTCGGTAGCAACATCATCACCGTCACCACGCCGTCGTGCTGACGGAACTCTCCCGTGAAGTTCTACTGGATCGGAGTTCGCGGGACGTCATCAAGCTGAACGTGTGTTGAACTCGGAGGTGTCGTGCGTTCGGTACTTGAATCGGTCGGATCGTGAAGACGTACGACTACATCAACTGCGTTGTGCTAAGGCTTCCGCTTTCGGTCTACGAGGGTACGTGGACAACACTCTCCCCTCTCGTTGTTATGCATCACCATGATCTTGCGTGTGCGTAGAATTTTTTTTGAAATTACTACGTTCCCCAACAGTGATCCCGTTCATCAAATGACAATCATGTCTATGGTTAAGAAACTTAACCATCTTTGGTTAACGAGCTAGTCTAGTAGAGGCTTACTAGGGACACGGTGTTTTGTCTATGTATCCACACATGCATCAAGTTTCCGGTTAATACAATTTTAGTATGAATAATAAACATTTATCATGATACAAGGAAATATAAAATAACAACTTTATTATTGCCTTTAGGGCATATTTTCTTCCGATCCTAACCTCGATGTCACCAATTCCAAGGAGAGAATAATCCAGTTTTTGAGTGTTCTTAGTATATTCCCTATCACCTAATTAACAGACATTCAAATTGTTTTACTAAAAATCACGGGATTCCTCAATTTCCATATACACCACATAGTTGCTGCACAGGCTGTATTAATAGCTTTTAATGAGGTCTTGCTAATACGAACAGTATGATATGTCATTTTTTTTGTTAAAATTCTCACTGGACTTCTGTAAGGAGTTTTTCATGGCTGAAACTCTGATATGTTTGTCATCATCAAATACCACAGTTTACTGTAGTACCTCCAATACTGTGGTATTTTGTTGTTTCTAATATAGAGGTCTTCCTAAATCAAACTAGGGTTAAGTTTTATGTCATTGATTTTACACGGAGATTTGTGCAAGTATTTTTTTCTTTTTCTTTTTTATGTTTAATTGAGTTATTTAGGTGTGTAATAATTAGGACGCATCTAGATGTGCCTTAGAGAACCCCTTTCAAGAATTTGTTTTCTTATTTTGTTTACTATATCTTTTATCAAATTTAGAGTTCATTCCGGAGTAGATGGCTCAGGCTCAAGAGCAATTACCAGAAATAATTATGTACTCCAGTTATATACTCCCTTCGTAAACTAATATAAAAGCGTTTAGATCACTAGTGATCTAAGCGCTCTTGTATTAGTTTACAAAGGGAGTACAATTTTTTAGAGAAATAATTATGCAAGTACTTATGTTAAGAAAATTCATAAATTCTTTGATTCTGCTCACACTTATCATAAACTTTAGACAGGATATCCGGTTGGTAAGAAACGTTGGGCATATAATTAACAGAGTTGAATTCAGTTTCGAGTTCTGCCTCAAACCAATCACTGCGACCAAATTCAGTTTCGAGTTCAGCCTCAAACCATCTCGAGGGCAGAGAAAAAACACAAACACATCGGCAAAGTCACATGAACATAACGAAATTATTTTGCGCTGCTGTTTCAATCAAGTAGTGAAATGATATCTCAAATTATTTAAACACCAAAAATCGAACTAATCAAGAAGGATCCTTCATCTCAGCGGAAGAAGGCGAAGGCGTGGTAGCGGCGGTAGAGCGCGCCGAGCCGGCCGGTGTCTCGGTAGAGGCTGAAGAGCGGCACCTTGTGGCCGCTGTCAAGGTCGTACCGCAGCAGGCGCTTGCCCTTGTCCACCACGATGAACTCGTCGCTCGCACCGGCCAAGTCCACCGGCGTCTCGTGGTTGTGCAGCGAGAGGAAGTACCACACCGATATGTCCTCCACCAACGCCTCGTGCACGCGCTGCCACAACGGGCGCGCCGCCGCCGACACGCCTTTCATCAGCCACACGCCGTGCACGCCCTCCAGGCCGTCGTGCGGGAGCATCGAGTCGCCCTTCTCGTCGCGGATGTCGAACGCGCACAGCCGGAGCCGCGCGCCCACCGTGCCCAGCGCCCGCCCCACCCGGCACCTGGACTGCTCTGCCTCCGGCGGCTCGCGTAGCACCGAGGCGCGGCCGCGGGCGGCGTCGTAGCGGACGATGCGGCCCCTGCGCCGGCTGAGCCAGTAGAAGCAGGTGCCGACGTGGACGCCGGGGGATGCGGTGCCGAGGCAGCGCGCCACGCCTTCTGACCGGAGCTCCCGCACGTTCCACGTGCCGGTCGTCGACGAGAAGGTCTCCACGAGCCCGCGGCGGAGCCTGCGCCGGAGGAGAAGGACCACGGTGAAGACCGTGTTGCCGGTGGACGCGTCGACGTGGTACTCGAGTCCGCGGTTGGCGTCACGGTCCGGTGCGATGGTTGATGGCGGGAGCGCCAGCCAGCGGTTCGCCGCTGGGTCGCACACATAGTACCCGCTCTGGCTGCGGGCCAGCAGGAGTCGGCCATGGGATGCGACGATGGAGATGTCGAGCATGGGGACGGTCTTCTCAAAGAAGATGACGTAGTCCTCCACGTGCACTTGTGACGCCGGCGGCGACTGATCGGGATGCTCCAAGCACACAGCGTCCGGCTCGGCGACATCCATCACCGTGGCGGTAGGGGCGACGACAGCAGCCTGCTGTACAACGGCGTCGTCCTCAGACTCAGAGCCATCAAACAAGCTGCCGACCGCCGGCTGTTCTGCTTCTGCTTCAGCGGCGCCGTCCTCGGACTCAGACTCGGACACATAAGGAACGTCGTCTTCGTCGCCGGCGCCGGTGGAGTAGAGAAGGCGGAAAACTGATTTTTCGGCGCCCTTGTCGAGGAGGACGGGCGTCGGATCTGGCCGTGGAACTCGGACGATTTGCCGTTGCGGAGGACGGCGATCCATGTACTTATCGGGGACGGGGAATCTGACGGGGAAGCCGTCGCCAGGGTTGGTGGCGACGAGAGTGAGGTGCGTGTACCCGATCTTGCCGCGCGGCTGGACGATGAAACCAGACGGGCCGCCGTCGAGGAGCGGCCGCGGGGAGAGGTGGCGGCAGAGGAACGTGGGCTGGCAGAGCACCGCGCGCCACCGCCGGCAGACGGCGGCGAGACGGTACGCTTGTTTGGTAGGGAGCCGGTGCAGGATCTCGGAGACGATGCCGTCGTCCAGGTGCGGCGCGGCTTGCATGATGGCGGCGGCGCTGGAGATCGAGCCCGGCGTGATGGCGGCGGCCATATGCACGTGGAGTCGGGATCAACTTGTAATTGGGCCGGCTACGTGCGACTGCGTGTACTCCCCAATGTATATATAGGTTACTCATAAAAAAGAGAGTATATATAGTATACGCAGCTGACCTCGTATGATCGATCGTTCTGGAGCGTTGCGTTTTAATTTCAACGGCCCAGATTGCGAGGCCAATGGATCCATGTACAAAACGGCTCGCGAGCATGCGTGCGGGTTAAGTCAACTCCACACCGCTAGGAAAGAGTCTAACAACTCTTTTGTGTAGTATGCAAAAAGGGCCAAGCTTCTCGGCGTATGCTTCTGTCCTTTTTTTTTGCGAAAAGCGTATGCTTTTGTCGACCTGAAAATCCAAATGAGTCTTTGGTTTTCAAAATGCGATGTTGTCACTTGTAGAAGGGAGGCCAATGGTGTAGCACATGAGCTTGCTAAGCCGGGCTATGAGTGTAATGTAAATGAACCCACGTTATGGGATGTCACCGTTCCGCCGTCTGTGACTCGAATTGTTGTAGACGAAATGCCTAACTTGGTTGCCTAATAAAGCAGTTACTTTGACTCTAAAAAAAACTCTTTTGTGTTGGGAAACTTGGCTCTTCGGCCACCCCATCAAACCACCTGCATACATCCAAACCACTACGATAGCAGAAGTTATTCACACGGGTCTGTATCGGTTCACAAGGCGTTCAGATGTATTTTCTTCCGCAAACCAAAACCAAACCTGAAGGGCTTTATGGGCATTCGGACACCACTCACACCAGCTTCTGATCGTCTTGACCCACCCAAATCCAATTCTCCTTCGCGCGCGCGCGTTCTCGCCCGACGCCAGGTGCCCGCATTCATGCCGCTGTCGACCGCCCCGCTCCATATTAAAGACAACTCAGGGCGAACGCGACCTCACACTGCCTCCGCCACTGAAGCGGCACATCGGTCGAGCGCGCCGCCAGCGACGCGTCTCCCGTGTCCGCGCCAGTTCAATGCCGGAGACGCGGTGCTGGACGGGACGGGACGGGGCGGATATCTATGTGAAGGAAATATGCCCTAGAGGCAATAATAAAGTTATTATTTATTTCCTTATATCATGATAAATGTTTTTATTCATGCTAGAATTGTATTAACCGGAAACATAATACATGTGTGAATACATAGACAAATAGAGTGTCACTAGTATGCCTCTACTTGACTAGCTCGTTGATCGAAGATGGTTATGTTTCCTAACCATAGACATGAGTTGTCATTTGATTAACGAGATCACGTCATTAGGAGAATGATATGATTGACTTGACCCATTCCATTAGCTTAGCACTTGATCGTTTAGTTTGTTGCTATTGATTTCTTCATAACTTATACATGTTCTTATGACTATGAGATTATGCAACTCCCGTTTACCGGAGGAGCACTTTTTGTGCTACCAAACGTCACAACGTAACTGGGTGATTATAAAGGTGCTCTACAGGTGTCTCCAAAGGTACTTGTTGGGTTGGCGTATTTCAAGATTAGGATTTGTCACTCTGATTGTCGGAGAGGTATCTCTGGGCCCTCTCGATAATGCACATTGATACGTCTCCAACGTATCTATAATTTTTTTGATTGCTCCATGCTATATTATCTACTGTTTGGGGCAATATTGGGCTTTGTTATCCACTTTTATATTACTTTTGGGACTAACCTATTAACCGGAGGTCCAGCCCAGATTTGTTGTTTTATGCCTATTTCAGTGTTTTGAAGAAAAGTAATATCAGACGGAGTCGAAACGGAACGAAATCAACTGGAGAAGTTATTTTTGGAAGGAAACACACCTAATGGACTTGGACCCCACGTCAGAAGATACGGGAGCTGCCCAGAGGGTGGGGGCGCCCCCCCTAGGGCGCGCCCCCTGCCTCGTGGGGCCCTCGTGGCTCCCCTGACGTACTTCTTCTGCCTATATAACTCCATGTACCCTAAAACTTCCAGAACGCAGAAAATAGATCGGGAGTTCCGCCGCCAGAAGCCTCCATAGCCACCAAAAACCAATCTAGACCCGTTCCGGCACCCTGCCGGAGGGGGCAATCCCTCTCTGGTGGCCATCTTCATCATCCCGGTGCTCTCCATGACGAGGAGGGACTAGTTCTCCCTCGGGGCTGAGGGTATGTACCAGTAGCTATGTGTTTGATCTCTCTCTCTCTCTCTCTCGTGTTCTTGATTTGGCACGATCTTGATGTAAAGCAAGCAGACTAAAGAGGCAAACAGAGAGGGAGGATAGAGAGAGAGGGCGAATAAAAAGGCAAGGGTGAATTTGGGGGAGAGGAAAACGAGAGGCAAATGGCAAATAATGTAATGCGAGAGATAGGGATTGTGATGGGTACTTGGTATATGACTTTTTGCGTAGACTCCCTGGCAACGGCGCCAGAAATCCTTCTTGCTACGTCTTGAGCTTGTGTTGGTTTTCCCCGAAGAGGAAGGGATGATGCAGCAGAGTAGTGTAAGTATTTCCCTCAGTTTTTGAGAACCAAGGTATCAATCCAGTAGGAGCCCACGCTCAAGTCCCTCGTACCTACACAAAGCGATAGCTACTCGCAACCAACGCGATTAGGGGTTGTCAAGCCCTTCACGATCACTTACGAGAGTGAGATATGATAGATAGAATATTTTTGGATTTTTGATATAAAGATGCAAAGTAAAAAGTAAAAGCAAAGTAAATAGCAAAACAATATAAAAGTGATGGAGATTGATATGATGAGAACAGACCCGGGGGCCATAGGTTTCACTAGTGGCTTCTCTCAAGAGCATAAGTATTCTACGGTGGGTGAACAAATTATTGTTGAGCAATTGATAGAATTGAGCATAATTATGAGAATATCTAGGCATGATCATGTACATAGGCATCACGTCCGTGACAAGTAGATCGAAACGATTCTGCATCTACTACTATTACTCCACTCATCGACCGCTATCCAGCATGCATCTAGAGTATTAAGTTAAAAACAGAGTAACGCCTTAAGCAAGATGACATGATGTAGAGAGATAAATTCATGCAATATGAAATAAACCCCATCTTGTTATCCTCGATGGCAACGATACAATACGGGCCTTGTTGCCCCTTCTGTCACTGGGTAAGGACACCGCAAGATCGAACCCAAAGCTAAGCACTTATCCCATGGCAAGAACTACCAATCTAGTTGGCCAATCCAAATGGATAATTCGAAGAGACTTGCAAAGATAACAAATCATCCATAAAAGAATTCAGAGAAGATTCAAATATTATTCATAGATAGACTTGATCATAAACCCACAATTCATCGGTCTCAACAAACACACCGCAAAAAGAAGATTACATCGAATAGATCTCCACTAGAGAGGGGGAGAACTTTGTATTGAGATTCAAAGAGAGAGAAGAAGCCATCTAGCTACTAACTATGGACCCGAAGGTCTGAGGTAAACTACTCACACTTCATCGGAGGGGCTAGGATGATGTAGAAGCCCTCCGTGATGACGGTCCTCTTCCGGCGGAGCTCCGGAACAGACCCCAAGATGGGATCTCGTGGATACAGAAAGTTGCGGTGGTGGAATTAGGTTTTTGGCTCCTGTTCTGATCGTTTGGGGGTACGTGTGTATATATAGGAGGAAGGAGTATGTCGGTGGAGCACCGAGGGGCCCACGAGGCAGGGGGCACGCCCTAGGGGGGCACGCCCCCCACCCTTGTGACCACCTCTTTGATCCCTTGCAGTAGGGTCCAAGTCTCCTGGATCACGTTCAGTGAGAAAATCACGTTTCCGAAGATTTTATTCCGTTTGGACTCCGTTTGATATTCCGTTTATCTGAAACACTGAAATAGGCAAAAAAACATCAATTCTGGGCTAGGCCTCCAGTTAATAGGTTAGTCCCAAAAATAATATAAAAGTGGAAAATAAAGCCCAATATAGTCCAAAACAGTAGATAATATAGCATGGAGCAATCAAAAATTATAGATACGTTGGAGACGTATCACTCATACGCTTCATCTTTTTAATATCTTTCATGAGTATGATGGAAAGGATAATTGTGCTCAAGTGCTAGAAGAAGAAATCTATAAAATGTTTGGCATTAAATATTTGAATGATGAGCATGATTGCAATGTTGTTAGTATGAATTCCTTGAATATCCATGATGCTAATGATATGCAAAGCCACAAGCTTGGGGAAGCTATGTTTGATGAAGATGATATTTTTTGTCCCCCAAGCTTTGATGAGCAAATTTACTATGATGAAAGCATGCCTCCTATCTATGATGATTATTGTGATGACATGTACGCTTTAAAGAATAATGATAACAATGAAACTTGTCATCTTGATTTTAATTTTCAATCCCATGATAGTTACTTTGTTCAGTTTGCTCCCACTATTATTCATGAGAAGAATTTTGCTTGTGTGGAGAATAGTAAAATTTCTATGCTTGTAGATCATGAAAAGAATGCTTTAGGCTCTGGTTATATTGTTGAATTCATTCGTGATGCTACTGAAAATTATTATGAGGGAGGAACATATGCTTGTAGGAATTGCAATAATATCAAGTTTCCTCTCTATGTGCTTAAAGTTTTGAAGTTATGCTTGTTTTACCTTCCTATGCTAGTTGATTATTGTTCCCACAAGTTGTTTGCTCACAAAATCCCTATGCATAGGAAGTATGTTAGACTTAAATATGCTAGTCATATTCTTCATGATGCTCTCTCTATGTTACAACTCTTATCTTTTATATGAGCATCATTGAAATCATCATGCCTAGCTAGGGCGTTAAACGATAGCGCTTGTTGGGAGGCAACCCAAATTTATTTTCGTTCCTTGCTTTTTGTTCCTGTTTAGTAATAAATAATTCATCTAGCCTCTGTTTATATGTGGTTTTATGCTTTTAATTAGTGTTTGTGTCAAGTAGAACCTTCGGGAAGACTTGGGTGAAGTCTTGTTGATCTTGCTGTAAAAAACAGAAACTTTAGCGCTCACGAGAATTGCTGCCATTTTTATTTGGAGAGCGCTATTTAGTTAATTATTTTTGAAGATGATTAATAGATAAATTCTTCGGTTCCAGCAATTTATTTGAGAATTTTATGAGTTCCATAAGTATACATTTGATCCAGATTACTACAGACTATTCTGTTTTTCACAGATTCTGTTTTTCATGTGTTGTTTACTTATTTTGATGAATCTATGGCTAGTAAAATAGTTTATAAACCATAGAGAAGTTGGAATACAGTAGGTTTAACACCAATATAAATAAAGAATGAGTTCATTACAGTACCTTGAAGTGGTGATTTATTTTCTTATACTAACGAAGCTTACGAGTTTTCTGTTAAGTTTTGTGTTGTGAAGTTTTCAAGTTTTGGGTAAGGATTCGATGGACTATGGAATAAGGAGTGGCAAGATCCTAAGCTTGGGGATGTCCAAGGCACCCCAAGGTAATATTCAAGGACAACCAAGAGCCTAAGCTTGGGGATGCCCCGGAAGGCATCCCCTCTTTCTTCTTCGTTCATCGGTAACTTTACTTGGAGCTATATTTTTATTCACCACATGATATGTGTTTTGCTTGGAGTGTCAATTTATTTTGTTAGGATTTGCTTGATGTTATTTAGAACAATGTTTGGCATCTTTTATTTCAATAAAAGTGGCATTGATAGCCTTTACTATGCCTATGTTACAAGTATACATGTTGCTGTTTGAAAATAGAAAGTTTACCGCCGTTCCAATAATTTCCTAGAAAAGTCAGAATGTGATAAAATGTTGAAACAGTTTGCATATTAAGCTCTGATAAATTTACTACAGTGGGAATTTTATTTCATAATTTTTGGACCTAGGGAAGTATGGATGTTGCTGCATTCTTTACAGACTGTCCTGTTTAAGCAGATTGCTGTTATGTTTGCATTGTTTGCATATGTTTGCTTCTTTAATGATTCTATTTGAGGATAGAACTATTAAATATGCAGAGGCATTTAATATGCAATGTTGAATAATAATTTTAGTGATTTGCTATGGTAGAGTATGATAAGGTTTTGCAATGGTTTATACTAACTTATCTCATGAATCCTTGTTGAGTTTTGTGTGGATGAAGCTTTTGAGATTTAGGGAGACCGTGATATGAGAGGAATTAAGGAGACAAAAAGGTCAAGCTTGGGGATGCCCAAAGCACCCCAAGATAATATTTCAAGAAGTCTCAAGCGTCTAAGCTTGGGGATGCCCCGGTAGGCATCCCACATTTCTTCTTCAACAATTATCGGTTAGTTTCGGTTGATCCTAAGTTTTTGCTTCTTCACATGATGATTTGCTATTCTTAGATGTCATTTTCTTTTGCTTTGCTTGCTGTTTGAATAAAATACCAAGATCTGAAATTATTAAATGTTAGAGAGTCTTCACATAGTTGCATAATTATTCGACTACTCATTGATCTTCACTTATATCTTTCAGAGTAGTTTGTTGTTGCTCTAGTACTTCACTTATATCTTTTAGAGCATGGTGGTAGTTTTATTTTGAAGAAATATATGAACTCTCTTGCTTCACTTAGATTATTTTGAGAGTCTTAAATAGCATGGTAATTTGCTTAAATAATCCTAATATGCTAGGTATTCAAGAATAATAAAATTCTCTTATGAGTGTGTTGAATACTAAGAGAAGTTTGATGCTTGATGATTGTTTTGAGATATGGAGATGGTGATATTAGAGTCATGCTAGTTGAGTAGTTGTGAATTTGAGAAATACTTGTGTTAAAGTTTGTGATTCCCGTAGCATGCACGTATGGTGAACTGTTATGTGATGAAGTCAGAGCATGATTTATTTATTTATTGCCTTCCTTATGAGTGGCGGTCGGGGATGAGCGATGGTCTTTTCCTACCAATATATCCCCCTAGGAGCATGCGCGTAATACTTTTCTTTGATAACTTGTAGATTTTTGCAATAAGTATGTGAGTTCTTTATGACTAATGTTGAGTCCATGGATTATACGCACTCTCACCCTTCCACCCTTGCTAGCCTCTCTAGTACCGCGCACCTTTCGCGGTACCATAAACCCACCATTTACCTTCCTCAAAACAGCCACCATGCCTACCTATTATGTCATTTCCATAGCCATTCCGAGATATATTGCCATGCAACTTTCCACCGTTCCGTTATTATGACACGCTTCATCATTGTCATATTGCTTTGCATGATCATGTAGTTGACATTGTATTTGTGGCAAAGCCACCGTTCATAATTCTTTCATACATGTCACTCATGCATCATTGCACATCCCGGTACACCGCCGGAGGCATTCATATAGAGTCATATCTTGTTCTAAGTATCGGGTTGTATCATCGAGTTGTAAATAAATAGAAGTGTGATGATCATCATTCAATAGAGCATTGTCCCAAAAAAAGAGAAAGGCCATAAAAAAAGAAAGGCCAAATAAAAAATAAAAGGCCAAATAAAAAAAGGTTAAATAAAAAAATAAAAAAATAAAAGGGACAATGTTACTATCCTTTTACCACACTTGTGCTTCAAGTAGCACCATGATCTTCATGATAGAGAGTCTCTTATGTTGTCACTTTCATATACTAGTGGGAATCTTTCATTATAGAACTTGGCTTGTATATTCCAATGATGGGCTTCCTCAAAATGCCCTAGGTTGCATGGCGAGTTGGATGCACACCCACTAGTTTCTTTTGTTGAGCTTTCATACATTTATAGCTCTAGTGCATCTGTTGCATGGCAATCCCTACTCACTCACATTGATATCTATTAATGGGCATCTCCATAGTCCGTTGATACGCCTAGTTGATGTGAGACTATCTTCTCCCTTTTTTGTTCTCTCCACAACCACCATTCTATTCCACCTATAGTGCTATGTCCATGGCTCACTCTCATATATTGCGTGAAGATTGAAAAAGTTTGAGAACATTAAAAGTATGAAACAATTGCTTGGCTTGTCATCGGGGTTGTGCATGATTTAATACTTTGTGTGGTGAAGATAGAGCATAGCCAGACTATATGATTTTGTAGGGATAGCTTTCTTTTGGCCATGATATTTTGAGAAGACATAATTGCTTTATTAGTATGCTTGAAGTATTATTTTTTTTATGTCAATATGAACTTTTGTCTTGAATCTTATGAATCTGAATATTCATATCACAAGTAAGAAGAATTACGTTGAAATTATGCCAACTAGCATTCCACATCAAAAATTATCTTTTTTATCATTTACCTACTCGAGGACGAGCATGAATTAAGCTTGGGGATGCTTGATACGTCTCCAACGTATCTATAATTTTTGATTGCTCCATGCTATATTATCTACTGTTTTGGGCAATATTGGGCTTTATTATCCACTTTTATATTACTTTTGGGACTAACCTATTAACCGGAGGCCCAGCCCAGATTTGCTGTTTTATGCCTATTTCAGTGTTTTGAAGAAAAGGAATATCAGACGGAGTCGAAACGGAACGAAATCAACTGGAGAAGTTATTTTTGGAAGGAAACACACCTGATCGACTTGGACCCCACGTCAGAAGATATGGGAGCTTCCCACAAGAGTGGGGGCGCCCCCCCCCCCCCAGGGTGCGCCCCCTGCCTCGTGGGGCCCTCGTGGCTCCCCTGACGTACTTCTTCCGCCTATATAACTCCACGTACCCTAAAACTTCCAGAACGCAGAAAATAGATCGGGAGTTCCACCGCCAGAAGCCTCTGTAGCCACCAAAAACCAATCTAGACCCGTTCCGGCATCCTGCCGGAGGGGGCAATCCCTCTCCGGTGGCCATCTTCATCATCCCGGTGGTCTCCATGACGAGGAGGGAGTATTTCTCCCTCGGGGCTGAGGGTATGTACCAGTAGCTATGTGTTTGATCTCTCTCTCTCTCTCTCGTGTTCTTGATTTGGCACGATCTTGATGTATCGCGAGCTTTGCTATTATAGTTGGATCCTATGTTTCTCCTCCCCCTCTTCTCTCTTGTAATGAATTGAGTTTCCCCTTTGAAGTTATCTTATCGGATTGAGTCTTTAAAGATTTGAGAACACTTGATGTATGTCTTGCCATGGATATCTATGGTGACAATGGATATCATGTGATTAACTTGATGTATGTTTTGGTGATCAACTTGCGGGTTCCGCCCATGAACCTATGCATAGGGGTTGGCACACGTTTTCGTCGTGATTCTCTAGTAGAAACTTTGGGGCACTCTTTGAGGTTCTATGTGTTGGTTGAATAGATGAATCTAAGATTGTGTGATGCATATCGTATAATCATGCCCATGGATACTTGAGGTGACATTGGAGTATCTAGGTGACATTAGGGTTTTGGTTGATTTGTGTCTTAAGGTGTTATTCTAGTATGAACTCTAGGGCTGTTTGTGACACTTATAGGAATAGCCCAACGGATTGATTGGAAAGAATAACATTGAGGTGGTTTCGTACCCTACCATAATCTCTTCGTTCGTTCTCCACTATTAGTGACTTTGGAGTGACTCTTTGTTGCATGTTGAGGGATAGTTATGTGATCCAATTATGTTAGTATTATTGAGGGAACTTACACTAGTGAAAGTATGAACCCTAGGCCTTGTTTCCTAGCATTGCAATACCGTTTATACTCACTTTTATCACTTGTTACCTTGCTGTTTTTATATTTTCAGATTACAAATACCTTTATCTACCATCTATATACCACTTGTATCACCAACTCTTCGCCGGACTAGTGCACCTATACAATTTACCATTGTATTGGGTGTGTTGGGGACACAAGAGACTCTTTGTTATTTGGTTGCAGGGTTGCTTGAGAGAGACCATCTTCATCCTACGCCTCCTACGGATTGATAAACCTTAGGTCATCCACTTGAGGGAAATTTGCTACTGTCCTACAAACCTCTGCACTTGGAGGCCCAACAATGTCTACAAGAAGAAGGTTGTGTAGTAGACATCACACATCACTTAAGCCTTGCAAGCATTGCAACTAAATGAGTTAGTTGCGGAATGATGTGTTACGGAACGAGTAAAGAGACTTTCCGGTAACGAGATTGAACTAGGTATTGAGATACCGACGATCGAATCTCGGGCAAGTAACATACCGATGACAAAGGGAACAACGTATGTTGTTATGCGGTCTGACCGATAAAGATCTTCGTAGAATATGTGGGAGCCAATATGAGCATCCAGGTTCCGCTATTGGTTATTGACCGGAGACATGTCTCGATCATGTCTACATAGTTCTCGAACCCGTAGGGTCCGCACGCTTAATGTTTCGATGTCGGTTATATTATGAGTTTATGAGTTTTGATGTACCGGAGGTTGTTCGAAGTCCCGGATGTGATCACGGACATCACGAGGAGTCTCGAAATGGTCGAGACATGAAGATTGATATATTGGACGACTATATTCGGACACCGGAATGGTTCCGGGGGTTATCGGATATATACCGGAGTACCAGGGGGTTACCGGAACCCCCCCCCCCCCCGGGGGGGGGGGGGGTTATTGGGCCTCATCGGCCCAAAGTAGTGGAAGAGGAGAGGCAGCAGGAGGTGGCGCGGAGCCCCACTTGCCCCAATCCGAATTGGGAAAGGGAAGGGGGCGCGGCCCCCCTTCTCCTTCCTTCTCTCCACCTCCTCCTTCCCCCTTCTCCTAGTTGGAATAGGAAAGGGGGGGCAAGACCTACTTGGAGTAGGACTGCCCCCCCTTGGGCGCGCCTCCTCCTCTTGGTCGGCCCCCTCCTCCTCCACTCCTTTATATACATGGCTAGGGGGCACCCCATAGACACAACAATTGATCTCTTGATCTCGTAGCCGTGTGCGGTGCCCCCTTCCATCATAATCCACCTCGATCATATTGTAGCAGTGCTTAGGCGAAGCCCTGCGACGGTACAACATCATCATTGTCACCACGCCGTCGTGCTGACGGAACTCTCCCATGAATCTCTACTGGATTGGAGTTCGCGGGACGTCATCGAGTTGAACGTGTGCTGAACTCGGAGGTGCCGTGCGTTCGGTACTTGGATCGGTCGGATCGTGAAGACGTACGACTACATCAACCGCGTTGTGCTAACGCTTCCGCTTTCGGTCTACGAGGGTACGTAGACAACACTCTCCCCTCTCATTGCTATGTATCACCATGATCTTGCGTGTGCGTAGCAATTTTTTTAAAATTACTACGTTCCCCAACAGTGGCATCCGAGCCAGGTTTTATGCGTTGATATTATATGCACGAGTAGAACACAAGTGAGTTGTGGGCGATATAAGTCACACTGCTTACCAGCATGTCATACTTTGGTTCAGCGGTATTGTTTGATGAAGCGGGCCGGGCCGACATTACGCGTACGCTTACGCGAGACTGGTTCTACCGACTCTTGGGGAACGTAGTAATTTTAAAAAAATTCCTACGCACACGCAAGATCACGGTGATGCATAGCAACGAGAGGATAGAGTGTTTTCTACGTACCCTCGTAGATCGGAAGCGGAAGCGTTATAACAACACGGTTGATGTAGCCGTACGTCTTCACGGCCCGACCGATCAAGCACCGAAACTACGGCACCTCCGAGTTCTAGCACACGTTCAGCTCGATGACGATCCCCGGACTCCGATCCAGTAGAATGTCGGAGAAGAGTTCCGTCAGCACGACGGCGTGGTGACGATCTTGATGTTCTACCATCGCAGGGCTTCGCCTAAGCACCGCTACAATATTATCTAGGATTCTGGTGGAGGGGGGCACCGCACACGGCTAAGAGATCAATGATCAATTGTTGTGTCTATGAGGTGCCTCTTGCCCCCGTATATAAAGGAGCAAGGGAGGGAGGCGGCCGGCCTAGAAGGAGGGCGCGCCAAGGGGGGAGTCCTACTCCCACTGGGAGTAGGACTCCTCCTTCCCTTATTGGAGTAGGAGAGAAGGAAAGAGGGGGAGAGGAACAAGGAAAAGTGGGCTGCACCCCTTGTCCAATTCGTACCAGAGGGTGGGCGCACGCCTCCTTCCTTTTGGCCTCTCTCCTCTATTCCCGTATGGCCCAATAAGGCCCATATACTCCCCGGCGAATTCCCGTAACTCTCGGGTACTCCGAAAAATACCCGAACCACTCGGAACCTTTCCGATGTCCGAATATAGTCGTCCAATATATCGATCTTTATGTCTCGACCATTTCGAGACTCCTTGTCATGTCCCCGATCTTATCCGGGACTCCGAACTCCTTCGGTACATCAAAACTCATAAACTCATAATATAACTGTCATCGAAACCTTAAGCGTGCGGACCCTACGGGTTCGAGAACAATGTAGACATGACCGAGACACGTCTCCGGTCAATAACCAATAGCGGAACCTGGATGCTCATATTGGCTCCCACATATTCTACGAAGATCTTTATCGGTCAGACCGCACAACAACGTACGTTGTTCCCTTTGTCATTGGTATGTTACTTGCCCGAGATTTGATCGTCGGCATCTCAATACCTAGTTCAATCTCGTTACCGGCAAGTCTCTTTATTTGTTCTGTAATACATCATCACGCAACTAACTCATTAGTTGCAATGTTTGCAAGGCTTAAGTGATGTGCATTACCGAGAGGGCCCAGAGATACCTCTCCGACAATCGGACTGACTAATCCTAATCTTGAAATACGCCAACCCAACAAGTACCTTCGGAGACACCTGTAGAGCACCTTTATAATCACCCAGTTACGTTGTGACGTTTGGTAGCACACAAAGTGTTCCTCCGGTAAACAGGAGTTGCATAATCTCATAGTCATAGGAACATGTATAAGTCATGAAGAAAGCAAATAGCAACAAACTAAACGATCAAGTGCTATGCTAACGGAATGGGTCAAGTCAATCATATCATTCTCCTAATGATGTGATCCCGTTAATCAAATGACAACTCATGTCTATGGTTCGGAAACATAACCATCTTTGATCAACGAGCTAGTCAAGTAGAGGCATACTAGTGACACTCTGGTTGTCTATGTATTCACACATGTATTATGTTTCCGGTTAATACAATTCTAGCATGAATAGTAAACATTTATCGTGATATAAGGGAATAAATAATAACTTTATTGTTGCCTCTAGGGCATATTTCCTTCAGTCTCCCACTTGCACTAGAGTCAATAATCTAGTTCACATCGCCATGTGATTTAATACCAATAGTTCACATCACCATGTGATTAACAGCCATAGTTCACATCGACATGTGACCAACACCCAAAGGGTTTACTAGAGTCAATAATCTAGTTCACACCGCTATGTGATTAACACCCAAAGAGTACTGAGGTGTGATCATGTTTTGCTTGTGAGAGAAGTTTAGTCAACGGGTCTTCCACATTCAAATCCATACGTATTTTGCAAATTTCTATGTCAACAATGCTATACACAAAGCTACTCTAGCTAATTGCTCCCACTTTCAATATGTATCCAGATTGAGACTTAGAGTCATCTGGATCAGTGTCAAAACTATTGGGGAACGTAGTAATTTCAAAAAAATTCCTGCGCACACGCAAGATCATGGTGATGCATAGCAACGAGAGGGGAGAGTGTGATCTACGTACCCTCGTAGACTGACAGCGGAAGCGTTATGACAACGCGGTTGATGTAGTCATACGTCTTCACGGCCCGACCGATCAAGCACCGAAACTACGGCACCTCCGAGTTTTAGCACACGTTCAGCTCGATGACGATCCCCAGACTCCGATCTAGCAAAGTTTCAAGGAAGAGTTCCGTCAGCACGACGGCGTGGTGACGATCTTGATGTTCTACCGCTGCAGGGCTTCGCCTAAGCACCGCTACAATATTATCGAGGAGTATGGTGGAAGGGGGCACCGCACACGGCTAAGAAAACGATCACGTGGATCAACTTGTGTCTAGGGGTGCCCCCTGCCCCCGTATATAAAGGAGCAAGGGGATGAGGTCGGCCGGCCCTAGGGCGCGCCAAGGAGGAGGAGTCCTCCTCCTAGTAGGAGTAGGACTCCCCTCTTTCCTACTCCTACTAGGAGGGGGAAAGGAAGGGGGAGAGGGAGAAGGAAAGGGGGGCGCCGCCCCCCCCCTCTCCTAGTCCAATTCGGACCAGAGGGGGAGGGGGCGCGCGGCCCACCCTGGCTGCCCCTCTCTCTCCACTAGGGCCCATAAGGCCCATTACTTCTCCCGGGGGGGTTCCGGTAACCCTCCGGCACTCCGGTTTTCTCCAAAATCACCCGGAACACTTCCGGTGTCCGAATATAGCCGTCCAATATATCAATCATTATGTCTCGACCATTTCAAGACTCGTCATCATGTCCGTGATCACATCCGGGACTCCGAACTAACTTCGGTACATCAAAACTCATAAACTCATAATATAACTGTCATCGAAACCTTAAGCGTGCGGACCCTACGGGTTCGAGAACAATGTAGACATGACCGAGACACGTCTCCGGTCAATAACCAATAGCGGAACCTGGATGCTCATATTGGCTAACACATATTCTTCGAAGATCTTTATCGGTCAGACCGCATAACAACATACGTTGTTCCTGTTGGGTTTCATAGTAATTTAAAAAAAATTCCTACGCACACGCAAGATCATGGTGATGCATAGCAACGAGAGGGGAGAGTGTTGTCTACGTACCCTCGTAGACTGCAACGGAAGCGTTGACGCAATGTAGAGGAAGTAGTCGTACGTCTTCCCGATCCGACCGATCCAAGCACCGTTACTCCGGCACCTCCGAGTTCTTAGCACACGTACAGCTCGATGACGCTCCCCGGGCTCCGATCCAGCAAAGCTTCGGGGATGAGTTCCGTCTGCACAACGGTCTGGTGACGATGATGATGTTCTACCGACGCAGGGCTTCGCCTAAGCAGTACAACAATATGATCGAGGTGGAATATGGTGGCAGGGGGCACCGCACACGGCTAAGGAACGATCACGTGGATCAACTTGTGTGTCTAGGGGTGCCCCCTGCCCCCGTATATAAAGGATCCAAGGGGGGTGCGACCGGCCCTATGGAGGCGCGCAGGAGGAGTCCTACTCCTACCGGGAGTAGGACTCCCCTCCCGTTCCTTGTCCAACTAGGAGAGGTGGAGGAAGAATAGGAAAGGGGGGGGGCGCCGCCCCTCCCTCCTTGTCCAATTCGGACTAGGGGGAGAGGGGGCGCGCGGCCTGCCCTGGCAGCCCCTTCCTCTTCTCCACATTAGGCCCATGAGGCCCATTAACCCCCCGGGGGGTTCCGGTAACCCCCCGGTGCTCCGGTTTTATCCGATACTACTCCGGAACCTTTCCGGTGTCCGAATATAGTCATCCAATATATCAATCTTTATGTCTCAACTATTTCGAGACTCCTCGTCATGTCCGTGATCACATCCGGGACTCCAAACTAACTTCGGTACATCAAAATGCATAAACTCAAAATAACTATCATCGTAACGTTAAGCGTGTGGACCCTATGGTTCGAGAACAATGCAGACATGACTGAGACAAATCTCCGGTCAATAACCAATAGCGGGACCTGGATGCCCATATTGGCTCCTACATATTCTACGAAGATCTTTATCGTTCAGACCGCATAACAACATACGTTGTTCCCTTTGTCATCGGTATGTTACTTGCCCGAGATTCGATCGTCGGTATCCAATACCTAGTTCAATCTCGTTACCGGCAAGTCTCTTTACTCATTCCGTAATACATCATCTCGCAACTAACTCACTAGTTGCAATGCTTGCAAGGCTTATGTGATGTGCATTACCGAGAGGGCCCAGAGATACCTCTCCGACAATCGGAGTGACAAATCCTAATCTCAAAATACGCCAACCCAACATCTACCTTTGGAGACACCTGTAGAGCTCCTTTATAATCACCCATTTACGTTGTGACGTTTGGTAGCACACAAAGTATTCCTCCGGCAAATGGGAGTTGCATAATCTCATAGTCATAGGAACATGTATAAGTCATGAAGAAAGCAATAGCAACATACTAAACGATCGGGTGCTAAGCTAATGGAATGGGTCATTTCAATCAGATCATTCACCTAATGATGTGATCTCGTTAATCAAATAACAACTCTTTGTTCATGGTTAGGAAACATAACCATCTTTGATTAACGAGCTAGTCAAGTAGAGGCATACTAGTGACACTCTGTTTGTCTATGTATTCACACATGTATTATGTTTCCGGTTAATACAATTCTAGCATGAATAATAAACATTTATCATGATATAAGGAAATAAATAATAACTTTATTATTGCCTCTAGGGCATATTTCCTTCAGTCTCCCACTTGCACTAGAGTCAATAATCTAGATTACACAGTAATGATTCTAACACCCATGGAGCCTTGGTGCTGATCATGTTTTGCTCGTGGAAGAGGCTTAGTCAATGGGTCTGCAACATTCAGATCCGTATGTATCTTGCAAATCTCTATGTCTCCCACCTGGACTAGATCCCGGATGGAATTGAAGCGTCTCTTGATGTGCTTGGTTCTCTAGTGAAATCTGGATTCCTTTGCCAAGGCAATTGCACCAGTATTGTCACAAAAGATTTTCATTGGACCCGATGCACTAGGTATGACACCTAGATCGGATATGAACTCCTTCATCCAGACTCCTTCATTTGCTGCTTCCGAAGCAGCTATGTACTCTGCTTCACATGTAGATCCCGCTACGACGCTTTGTTTAGAACTGCACCAACTGACAGCTCCACCGTTTAATGTAAACACGTATCCGGTTTGCGATTTAGAATCGTCCGGATCAGTGTCAAAGCTTGCATCAACGTAACCGTATATGATGAGCTCTTTGTCACCTCCATATACGAGAAACATATCCTTAGTCCTTTTCAGGTATTTCAGGATGTTCTTGACCGCTGTCCAGTGATCCACTCCTGGATTACTTTGGTACCTCCCTGCCAAACTTATAGCAAGGCACACATCAGGTCTGGTACACAGCATCGCATACATGATAGAGCCTATGGCTGAAGCATAGGGAACATCTTTCATTTTCTCTCTATCTTCTGCAGTGGTCGGGCATTGAGTCTGACTCAACTTCACACCTTGTAACACAGGCAAGAACCCTTTCTTTGCTTGATCCATTTTGAACTTCTTCAAAATCTTGTCAAGGTATGTGCTTTGTGAAAGTCCAATTAAGCGTCTTGATCTATCTCTATAGATCTTTATGCCTAATATGTAAGCAGCTTCACCGAGGTCTTTCATTGAAAAACTCTTATTCAAGTATCCCTTTATGCTATTCAGAAATTCTATATCATTTCCAATCAGCAATATGTCATCCACATATAATATCAGAAATGCTACAGAGCTCCCACTCACTTTCTTGTAAATACAGGCTTCTCCGAAAGTCTGTATAAAACCAAATGCTTTGATCACACTATCAAAGCTTTTATTCCAACTCCGAGAGGCTTGCACCAGTCCATAAATGGATCGCTGGAGCTTGCACACTTTGTTAGCTCCCTTTGTATCGACAAAACCTTCCGATTGCATCATATACAACTCTTCTTCCAGAAATCCATTCAGGAATGTAGTTTTAACATCCTTCTGCCAAATTTCATAATCATAAAATGCGGAAATTGCTAACATGATTCGGACAGACTTAAGCATCGCTACGGGTGAGAAGGTCTTATCGTAGTCAACCCCTTGAACTTGTCGAAAACCTTTTGTGACAAGTCGAGCTTTGTAGACAGTAATATTACCGTCAGTGTCAGTCTTCTTCTTGAAGATCCATTTATTCTCAATTGCTTGCCGATCATCGGGCAAGTCAACCAAAGTCCATACTTTGTTCTCATACATGGATCCCATCTCAGATTTCATGGATTCAAGCCATTTTGCGGAATCTGGGCTCACCATTGCTTCTTCGTAGTTCGTAGGTTCATCATGATCTAGTAGCATGACTTCCAGAACAGGATTACCGTACCACTCTGGCGCGGATCTTACTCTGGTTGATCTACGAGGTTCAGTAGTATCTTGATCTGAAGTTTCATGATCATCATCATTAGCTTCCTCACTAACTGGTGTAGGTGTCACTGAAACAGTTTTCTATGATGCACTACTTTCCAATAAGGGAGCAGGTACAGTTACCTTGTCAAGTTCTACTTTCCTCCCACTCACTTCTTTCGAGAGAAACTCCTTCTCCAGAAAGTTTCCGAATTTAGCAACAAAAGTCTTGCCTTCGGATCTGTGATAGAAGGTCTATCCAATAGTTTCCTTTGGATATCCTATGAAGACACATTTGTCCGATTTGGGTTCGAGCTTATCAGGTTGAAGCTTTTTCACATAAGCATTGCAGCCCCAAACTTTCAGAAACGACAACTTTGGTTTCTTGCCAAACCACAGTTCATAAGGCATCGTTTCAATGGATTTTGATGGTGCCCTATATAACGTGAATGCGGCCGTCTCTAGAGTGTATCCACAAAACGATAGCGGTAAATCAGTAAGAGACATCATAGATCGCACCATATCTAGTGAAGTACGATTACGACGTTCGGACACACCATTACGCTTGGTGTTCTGGGTGGCGTGAGTTGCGAAACTATTCCACAATTTTTCAAATGTACACCAAACTCGTAACTCAAATATTCTCCTCCACGATCAGATCGTAGAAACTTTATTTCCTTGTTACGATGATTTTCAACTTCACTCTGAAATTCTTTGAACTTTTCAAATGTTTCACACTTATGTTTCATTAAGTAGATATACCCATATCTGCTTAACTCATCTGTGAAGGTGAGAAAATAACGATATCCGCCACGAGCCTCAACATTCATCGGACCACATACATCTGTATGTATGATTTCCAATAAATCTGTCGCTCTCTCCATAGTACCGGAGAACGGTGTTTTAGTCATCTTGCCCATGAGGCACGGTTCGCAAGTACCAAGTGATTCATAATCAAGTGATTCCAAAAGTCCATCAGTATGGAGTTTCTTCATGCGCTTTACACCGATATGACCTAAATGGCAGTGCCACAAATAAGTTGCACTATCATTATCAACTCTGCATCTTTTGGCTTCTACATTATGAATATGTGTATCACTACTATCGAGATTCAACAAGAATAGACCACTCTTCAAGGGTGCATGACCATAAAAGATATTACTCATATAAATAGAACAACCATTATTCTCTGTTTTAAATGAATAACCGTCTCGCATTAAACAAGATCCAGATATAATGTTCATGCTCAACGCTGGCACCAAATAACAATTATTTAGGTCTAATACTAATCCCGAAGGTAGATGTAGAGGTAGTGTGCCGACCGCGATCACATCGACTTTGGAACCGTTTCCCACACGCATCGTCACCTCGTCCTTAGCCAATCTTCGCTTAATCCGTAGTCCCTGTTTCGAGTTGCAAATATTAGCAACAGAACCAGTATCAAATACCCAGGTGCTACTGCGAGCATTAGTAAGGTACACATCAATAACATGTATATCACATATACCTTTGTTCACCTTGCCATCCTTCTTATCCGCCAAATACTTGGGGCAGTTCCGCTTCTAGTGACCAGTCTGCTTGCAGTAGAAGCACTCAGTTTCAGGCTTAGGTCCAGACTTGGGTTTCTTCTCTTGAGCAGCAACTTTCTTGTTGTTCTTCTTGAAGTTCCCGTTCTTCTTCCCTTTGCCCTTTTTCTTGAAACTAGTGGTCTTGTTGACCATCAACACTTGATGCTCCTTTTTTATTTCTACCTCTGCAGCTTTCAGCATTGCGAAGAGCTCGGGAATAGTCTTATTCATCCCTTGCATATTATAGTTCATCACGAAGCTCTTGTAGCTTGGTGGCAGTGATTGGAGAATTCTGTCAATGACGCAATCATCTGGAAGATTAACTCCCATCTAAATCAAGTGATTATTATACCTAGACATTTTGAGTATATGCTCACTAACAGAATTGTTCTCCTCCATCTTGCAGCTGTAGAACTTATTGGAGACTTCATATCTCTCAATCTGGGCATTTGCTTGAAATATTAACTTCAACTCCTGGAACATCTCATATGCTCCATGACGTTCAAAACGTCGTTGAAGTCCCGATTCTAAGCCGTAAAGCATGGCACACTGAACTATCGAGTAGTCATCAGCTTTGCTCTGCCAGAAGTTCATAACATCTGGTGTTGCTCCTGCAGCAGGCCTGGCACCCAGCGGTGCTTCCAGGACATAATTATTCTGTGCAGCAATGAGGATAATCCTCAAGTTACGGACCCAATCCGTGTAATTGCTACCATCATCTTTCAACTTTGCTTTCTCAAGGAACGCATTAAAATTCAACGGAACAACAGCACGAGCCATCTATCTACAATCAAACATAAACAAGCAAGATACTATCAGGTACTAAGTTCATGATAAATTTAAGTTCAATTAATCAAATTATTTAAGAACTCCCACTTAGATAGACATCCCTCTAATCCTCTAAGTGATCACGTGATCCAAATCAACTAAACCATGTCCGATCATCACGTGAGATGGAGTAGTTTCATTGGTGAAGATCACTATGTTGATCATATCTTCTATATGATTCACGCTCGACCTTTCGGTCTCCGTGTTCCGAGGCCATATCTGTATATGCTTGGCTCGTCAAGTATAACCTGAGTATTCCACGCGTGCAACTGTTTTGCACCCGTTGTATTTGAACGTAGAGCCTATCACACCTGATCATCACGTGGTGTCTCAGCACGAAGAACTTTCGCAATGGTGCATACTCAGGGAGAACACTTCTTGATAATTAGTGAGAGATCATCTTATAATGCTACCGTCAATCAAAAGCAAGATAAGATGCATAAAAGATAAACATCACATGCAATCAATATAAGTGATATGATATGGCCATCATCATCTTGTGCCTGTGATCTCCATCTCCGAAGCACCGTCATGATCACCATCGTCACCGGCGCGACACCTTGATCTCCATCGTAGCATCGTTGTCGTCTCGCCAATCTTATGCTTCCACGACTATTGCTACCGCTTAGTGATAAAGTAAAACATTACATCGCGATTGCATTGCATACAATAAAGCGACAACCATATGGCTCCTGCCAGTTGCCGATAACTTGGTTACAAAACATGATCATCTCATACAATAAAATTTAGCATCATGTCTTGACCATATCACATCACAACATGCCCTGCAAAAACAAGTTAGACATCCTCTACTTTGTTTGTTGCAAGTTTTACGTGGCTGCTACGGGCTTAAGCAAGAACCAATCTCACCTACGCATCAAAACCACAACGATAGTTTGTCAAGTTGATGCCGTTTTAACCTTTGCAAGGACCGGGCGTAGCCACACTCGGTTCAACTAAAGTTGGAGAAACTGTCACCTGCAAGCCACCTATGTGCAAAGGACGTCGGGAGAACCGGTCTCGCGTAAGCGTACGCGTAATGTCGGTCCGGGCCACTTCGTCCAACAATACCGCCGAACCAAAGTATGACATGCTGGTAGGCAGTATGACTTATATCGCCCACAACTCACTTGTGTTCTACTCATGCATATAACATCAAACCAGAAAAACCTAGGCTCGGATGCCACTGTTGGGTTTCGTAGTAATTTAAAAAAAATTCCTACGCACATGCAAGATCATGGTGATGCATAGCAACGAGAGGGGAGAGTGTTGTCTACATATCCTCATAGACTGCAACGGAAGCGTTGACGCAACGTAGAGGAAGTAGTCGTACATCTTCCCGATCCGACCGATCCAAGCACCGTTACTCCGGCACCTCCGAGTTCTTAGCACACGTACAACTCGATGACGCTCCCCGGGCTCTGATCCAGCAAAGCTTCGGGGATGAGTTCTGTCAGCACAACGGCGTGGTGACGATGATGATGTTCTACCGACACAGGGCTTCGCCTAAGCACTACAACGATATGATCGAGGTGGAATATGGTGGCAGGGGGCACCGCACACGGCTAAGGAACGATCATGTGGATCAACTTGTGTGTCTAGGGGTGCCCCCTGCCCCCGTATATAAAGGATCCAAGGGGGGGTGCGGCCGGCCCTATGGAGGCGCGCAAGAGGAGTCCTACTCCTACCGGGAGTAGGACTCCCCTCCCGTTCCTTGCCCAACTAGGAGAGGTGGAGGGATAATAGGAAAGGGGGGGGGGGCGTCGCCCCTCCCTCCTTGTCCAATTCGGACTAGGGGGAGAGGGGGCGCGCGGCCTGCCCTGGCAGCCCCTTCCTCTTCTCCACATTAGTTTTATGTGTTGATGTTATATGCACAAGTAGAACACAAGTGAGTTGTGGGCGATATAAGTCATACTGCTTACCAGCATGTCATACTTTGGTTCGACGGTATTGTTGGATGAAGCGGCCCGGACCAACATTACGCGTACGCTTACGTGAGACTGGTTCTATCGACGTGCTTTGCACATTGGTGGCTGGCGGGTGTCAGTTTCTCCAACTTTAGTTGAACCAAGTGTGGCTACGCCCGGTCCTTGCGAAGGTTAAAACAGCATCAACTTGACAAACTATCATTGTGGTTTTGATGCGTAGGTAAGAACGGTTCTTGCTAAGCCCATAGCAGCCACGTAAAACTTGCAACAACAAAGTAGAGGACGTCTAACTTGTTTTTGCAGGGCATGTTGTGATGTGATATGGTCAAGACATGATGCTAAATTTTATTGTAAGAGATGATCATGTTTTGTAACCGAGTTATCGGCAACTGGCATGAGTCATATGGTTGTCGCTTTATTGTATGCAATGCTATCACCCTGTAATGCTTTACTTTATCACTAAGCGGTAGCGATAGTCGTGGAAGCATAAGATTGGCGAGACGACAACGATGCTACGATGAAGATCAAGGTGTCACGCCGGTGACGATGGTGATCATGAAGGTGCTTCGGAGATGGAGATCACAAGCACAAGATGATGATGGCCATATCATATCACTTATATTGATTGCCTGTGATGTTTATCTTTTATGCATCTTATCTTGCTTTGATTGACGGTAGCATTATAAGATGATCTCTCACTAAATTTCAAGATAAAAGTGTTCTCCCTGAGTATGCACCGTTGCCAAAGTTCGTCGTGCCTAGACACCACGTGATGATTGGGTGTGATAAGCTCTATGTCCATCTACAACGGGTGCAAGCCAGTTTTTCCACATGTAGAATACTCAGGTTAAACTTGATGAGCCTAGCATATGCAGATATGGCCTCGGAACACTGATATCGGAAGGCCGAGCGTGAATCATATAGTAGATATTATCAACATATTGATGTTCACCATTGAAAGCTACTCCATTTCACGTGATGATCGGTTATGGTTTAGTTGATTTGGATCACGTGATCACTTAGAAGATTAGAGGGATGTCTTTCTAAGTGGGAGTTCTTAAGTAATATGATTAATTGAACTTCAATTTTTCATGAACTTAGTACCTGATAATATTTTGCTTGTCTATGTTTGATTGTAGATAGATGGCCCGTGTTGTTGTTCCGTTGAATTTTAATGCGTTCCTTGAGAAAGCAAAGTTGAAAGATGATGGTAGCAATTACACAGACTGGGTCCATAACTTGAGGATTATCCTCATTGCTGCACAGAAGAATTACGTCCTGGAAGCACCGCTGGGTGTCAGGCCTGCTGCAGGAGCAACACCAGATGTTATGAACATCTGGAAGAGCAAAGCTGATGACTACTCAATAGTTCAGTGTGCCATGCTTTACGGCTTAGAATCGGGACTTCAACGACGTTTTGAACGTCATGGAGCATATGAGATGTTCCAGGAGTTGAAGTTAATATTTCAAGCAAATGCCCGGATTGAGAGATATGAAGTCTCCAATAAGTTCTATAGCTACAAGATGGAGGAAAATAGTTCTGTCAGTGAACATATACTCAAAATGTCTGGGTATCATAATCACTTGACTCAACTGGGAGTTAATCTTCTTGTTGATAGTGTCATTGACAGAGTTCTTCAATCACTGCCACCAAGCTACAAGAGCTTCGTGATGAACTATAACATGCAAGGGATGGATAAGACGATTCCCGAGCTCTTCGCAATGCTAAAGGCTGCGGAGGTAGAAATCGAGAAGGAGCATCAAGTGTTGATGGTCAATAAGACCGCCGGTTTCAAGAAAAAGGGCAAAGGGAAGAAGAAGGGGAACTTCAAGAAGAATAGCAAACAAGTTGTTGCTCAGGAGAAGAAACCCAAGTCTGGACCTAAGCCTGAAACTGAGTGCTTCTACTGCAAGCAGACTGGTCACTAGAAGCGGAACTACCCCAAGTATTTGGCGGATAAGAAGGATGGCAAGGTGAACAAAGGTATATGTGATATACATGTTATTGATGTGTACCTTACTAGAGCTCGCAGTAGCACCTGGGTATTTGATACTGGTTCCATTGCTAATATTTGCAACTCAAAACAAGGACTATGGATTAAGCGAACACTGGCCAAGGACGAGGTGACTATGCGCGTGGGAAATGGTTCCAAAGCCGATGTGATCGCGGTCGGCACGCTACCTCTACATCTACCTTCGGGATTAGTTTTAGACCTAAGTAATTGTTATTTGGTGCCAGCGTTGAGCATGAACATTATATCTGGATCTTGTTTGATGCGAGACAGTTATTCATTTAAATCAAAGAATAATGGTTGTTCTATTTATATGAGTAATATCTTTTATGGTCATGCACCCTTGAAGAGTGGTCTGTTTTTGATGAATCTCGATAGTAGTGATACACATATTCATAATATT
This sequence comes from Triticum aestivum, assembly GCF_018294505.1. Taxonomy (NCBI): domain Eukaryota; kingdom Viridiplantae; phylum Streptophyta; class Magnoliopsida; order Poales; family Poaceae; genus Triticum; species Triticum aestivum. The sequence goes on from NC_057794.1 coordinate 54,556,942, forward strand.
GAAGCCAAAAGATGCAGAGTTGATAATGATAGTTCAACTTATTTGTGGCACTGCCATTTAGGTCATATCAGTGCAAAGCGCATGAAGAAACTCCATACTGATGGACTTTTGGAACCACTTGATTATGAATCACTTGGTACTTGCGAACCGTGCCTCATGGGCAAGATGACTAAAACGCTGTTCTCCGGTACTGTGGAGAGAGCAACAGATTTATTGGAAATCATACATACAGATGTATGTGGTCCGATGAATGTTGAGGCTCGTGGCGGATATCGTTATTTTCTCACCTTCACAAATGATTTAAGCAGAAAAGGTATATCTACTTGATGAAACATAAGTCTGAAACATTTGAAAAGTTCAAAGAATTTCAGAGTGAAGTTGAAAATCATCGTAACAAGAAAATAAAGTTTCTATGATCAGATCGTGGAGGCGAATATTTGAGTTACGAGTTTGGTCTACATTTGAAACAAAGCGGAATAGTTTCGCAACTCACGCTACCTAGAACACCACAGCGTAATGGTGTGTCCGAACGTCGTAATCGTACTTTACTAGATATGGTGCGATCTATGATGTCTCTTACTAATTTACCGCTATCGTTTTGGGGTTATGCTTTAGAGACGGCCGCATTCACATTAAATAGGGCACCATCGAAATCCGTTGAGACGACGCCTTATGAACTGTGGTTTGGCAAGAAACCAAAGTTGTCGTTTCTTAAAGTTTGGGGCTGCAATGCTTATGTGAAAAAGCTTCAACCTGATAAGCTCGAATCCAAATCGGAGAAATGTGTCTTCATAGGATACCCAAAGGAGACTGTTGGGTACACCTTCTATCACAGATCTGAAGGCAAGACATTCGTTGCTAAGAATTGATCATTTCTAGAGGAGGAGTTTCTCTCGAAAGAGGTGAGTGGGAGGAAAGTAGAACTTGATGAGGTAACCGTACCTGCTCCCTTATTGGAAAGTAGCTCATCACAGAAACCGGTTCCTGTGACAACTATACCAATTAGTGAGGAAGTTAATGATGATGATCATGAAATTTCAGATCAAGTTATTACTGAACCTCGTAGATCAACCAGAGTAAGATCCGCGCCAGAGTGGTACGGTAATCCTGTTCTGGAAGTCATGCTACTGGATCATGATGAACCTACGAACTATGAAGAAGCGATGGTGAGCCCAGATTCCTAAAATGGCTTGAAGCCATGAAATCTGAGATGGGATCCATGTATGAGAACTAAGTATGGACTTTGGTTGACTTGCCCGATGATCGGCAAGCAATTGAGAATAAATGGATCTTCAAGAAGAAGACTGATGCTGACGGTAATGTTACTGTCTACAAAGCTCGACTTGTCGCAAAAGGTTTTCGACAAGTTCAAGGGGTTGACTACGATGAGACCTTCTCACCCGTAGCGATGCTTAAGTCTGTCCGAATCATGTTAGCAATTGCCGCGTTTTATGATTATGAAATTTGGCAAATGGATGTCAAAACTGCATTCCTGAATGGATTTCTGGAAGAAGAGTTGTATATGATGCAACCGGAAGGTTTTGTCGATCCAAAGGGAGCTAACAAAGTGTGCAAGCTCCAGAGATCCATTTATGGACTGGTGCAAGCCTCTCGGAGTTGGAATAGACGCTTTGATAGTGTGATTAAAGCATTTGGTTTATACAGACTTTCGGAGAAGCCTGTATTTACAAGAAAGTGACTGGGAGCTCTGTAGCATTTCTGATATTATATGTGGATGACATATTACTGATTGGAAATGACATAGAATTTCTGGATAGCATAAAGGGATACTTGAATAAGAGTTTTTCAATGAAAGACCTCGGTGAAGCTGCTTACATATTGGGCATTAAGATCTATAGAGATAGATTAAGACGCTTAATTGGACTTTCACAAAGCACATACCTTGACAAAGTTTTGAAGAAATTCAAAATGGATCAAGCAAAGAAAGGGTTCTTGCCTGTGTTACAAGGTGTGAAGTTGAGTAAGACTCAATGTCCGACCACTGCAGAAGATAGAGAGAAAATGAAAGATGTTCCCTATGCTTCAGCCGTAGGCTCTATCATGTATGCAATGCTGTGTACCAAACCTGATGTGTGCCTTGCTATAAGTCTAGCAGGGAGGTACCAAAGTAATCCAGGAGTGGATCACTGGACAACGGTCAAGAACATCCTGAAGTGCCTGAAAAGGACTAAGGATATGTTTCTCGTTTATGGAGGTGACAAAGAGCTCATCGTAAATGGTTACGTTGATGCAAGCTTTGACACTGATCCGGACGATTCTAAATCGCAAACCGGATACGTGTTTTTATTGAACGGTGGAGCTGTTAGTTGGTGCAGTTCTAAAAAAAGCGTCGTGGCGGGATCTACATGTGAAGCAGAGTACATAGCTGCTTCGGAAGCAGCAAATGAAGGAGTCTGGATGAAGGTGTTCATATCCGATCTAGGTGTCATACCTAGTGCATCGGGTCCAATGAAAATCTTTTGTGACAATACTGGAGCAATTGCCTTAGCGAAGGAATCCAGATTTCACAAGAGAACCAAGCACATCAAGAGACGCTTCAATTCCATCCGGGATTTAGTCCAGGTGGGAGACATAGAAATTTGCAAGAGACATACGGATCTAAATGTTGCACACCCGTTGACTAAACCTCTTCCACGAGCAAAACATGATCATCACCAAGGCTCCATGGGTGTTAAGATCATAACAGTGTAATCTAGATTATTGACTCTAGTGCAAGTGGGAGACTGAAGGAAATATGCCCTAGAGGCAATAATAAAGTTATTATTTATTTCCTTATATCATGATAAATGTTTATTATTCATGCTAGAATTGTATTAACCGGAAACATAATACATGTGTGAATACATAGACAAACAGAGTGTCACTAGTATGCCTCTACTTGACTAGCTCGTTGATCGAAGATGGTTATGTTTCCTAACCATAGACATGAGTTGTCATTTGATTAACGGGATCACATCATTAGGAGAATGGTATGATTGACTTGACCCATTCCGTCAGCTTAGCACTTGATCGTTTAGTTTGTTGCTATTGCTTTCTTCATAACTTATACATGTTCCTATGACTATGAGATTATGCAACTCCCATTTACCGGAGGAACACTTTGTGTGCTACCAAACGTCACAACGTAACTGGGTGATTATAAAGGTGCTCTACAGGTGTCTCCAAAGGTACTTGTTGGGTTGGCGTATTTCGAGATTAGGATTTGTCACTCCAATTGTCGGAGAGGTATCTCTGGGCCCTCTCGGTAATGCACATCACTTAAGCCTTGCAAGCATTGCAACTAAATGAGTTAGTTGCGGAATGATGTATTACGGAACGAGTAAAGAGACTTGCCGGTAACGAGATTGAACTAGGTATTGAGATACCTGACGAAGCTATGTACCTAGGGTAGGGGCACGGACCTGTCCAAATAGCCCTACCCAAGGACGTCCCTAGAAGAGGTCACCTTTCAATCGACTTGAAGGTATCCCACTCGACGGATTCAAGACACTCGACCAAGAAGCTATCACTCGACCAAGCAGCTATCACTCGACTGCCAGAAGACCTAAAGTCACTCCGCAGGCAAACGGTCGGCTTTTAAATAGTCTTTATGGTCATTGTAGCACTTTATTCGGGGCGTTATCAGTAACGCCCGCGCCTTAAATGTACCTTAAACCCTGCATTACTGAGGGCAGGAGAGGGCCGGCGAACTCTATATAAGCCACCCCCCTCCTCAGTATGAAGGGTTCGCACCCCTGTTATCTACACACACATAATCCAATCGACCGCCTCTGGGCACCGAGACGTAGGGCTGTTACTTCCTCCGAGAAGGGCCTGAACTCGTAAACATTGTGTGCTTACAACTTCCCAATAGCTAAGATCTAGCCTCTCCATACACACCCCCCTACATTACTGTCAGACTTAGAACCACGACAGTTGGCGCCCACCATGGGGCAGGAGTCTTAGCGCCTAAATTGGAGAAGTTGCGATTTTTCTGATCCCTTTGATCATGGTTTCGTGCGGAGGTTTGGTCGAGGGCCGCGAGATCCGTCTCGGCGCGCTCACCTTCATCGCCGACGACTCCGCCTGGCTTCGGGATGCGCCGCTCGACATCGACGCGCTCCCCGTCCGCGGCGCAACGCACTTCCGCGCATGCATTCGTGGCGTCCTCCTGCGGCAGCCGTCGACTCAGTACCAGTCGGCTCCCGTTTCGTCTCCCCGCCCTGTCTCCCACCAGCGCAAGCGCTCCGATCGCTCGAGACTTCAGCGGTGGGTGAGGCATGCCGTGGCCCGCCAGTCGGCGGCCCCGCAAGTCACGGCAATCGAGCCCGACGAATCCCTCTACAGCCTGTTCGACTGGCTCCGTGGAGACCGCATCCGAGTGCGACAGTAGCGACCCTTTGGCTGAGGTCCTGGCGGTCAAGGGGACACACAGTCCCCCCGGATTCCCTCGCGCTGACGGAGGCGCGGGTGGGGGCGACCCATCGCATCCCCATGATGAGTACCGTCCCGAACCTCTCACGTCATTACAGCGAGAGGAGCTTCGCCGTCGGGACATGGACGCGCTCCACACTCCTATTGTTGGGGAAACCCCTGAGGCCCGGGCCTTGGAGGACGCGCGTTTGGCTAACTTGGCCGAGCGCACTCGACTGGAGAATCTCCAGCGAATACTCGACGAGCAAGCGCGTCAGTGGGCCCTCGAGTTCGGTCGACGTCAGCAAGCTCCCGAGTCCAGTCGACGTCAGCTCTTCCCGCCGCCGCAGGTATACCGAACCCCAGTTCAGAATTTGGCCACTGCGGCCCGTATAGCGGAATCAATTCAGCCCTCCCAGTCAGAGGCTGGCAAGGGCTTGTTGCAGATCAGAGCGTTGCTCCGGGCGGCAGGAAACCAGAATTCCGCCATTTCACAGTCGCGAAACAGGATCCACAGTCGATCCGTTGCACAGAAACAGTCCAGTCGGCTCACAGCCCGAGATCGCCCCCGAGGCGTGAGGGGCGTGGTGATCGGCATGATCTGTACAGGAAAAATGAGCAGTATGACCACCGGTTCGATCGTGATGATCGACGTTGAGTGCCAACCCCTCCCCCGAGGAGTGGGTCGTATGCGCCTCGACGGCAAGATGACACACGCCCTCATAGTGTTGGGCAGAGGATTCCAGTCAACCCTAGAGACCCAGGCTTTGATGCGAGATCTATCCTCGTTCAAGGTTTGGTTGACAGGAACAGGGCTCATAGAGAAGGCCACAACAGAGATGCGCCTGCCAGCAGCAGGGTACATGCTTCAGGGCCGGAGTGTTTCAGTCGAGCCATCAGAGCCGCAGTGATTCCTCCCAATTTCAGGCTGGTGACTGGAGTCAGCAAGTTCACCGGTGAGTCTAAGCCTGACACTTGGCTCGAAGATTACCGAGTGGCTGTACAGATTGGCGGTGGCAATGATGAGGTGGCCATGAAGCATTTGCCTCTCATGTTAGAGGGTTCAGCCAGGGCATGGCTAAATCAGTTGGCACCCAGCAGCATTTACACTTGGGAGGACCTCTCCCGAGTGTTTGTCACAACCTTTGAAGGAACATGCAAGCGACCTGCAGGCCTCACAGAGTTGCGGTCTTGCGTGCAAAAGCCGAATGAAACACTGAGGGATTACATCCAGAGGTGGATCACACTGCACCACACGGTTGAGAATGTGCCAGACCATCAAGCAGTTTGCGCTTTCAAGGAAGGCGTCAAATACAGAGAGTTGAATCTGAAGTTCGGTCGAACTGGAGAGATGTCTCTGAATCGGATGATGGAGATTGCCACCAAGTACGCTAATGGTGAAGACGAAGACCGACTCCGAAGTGGCAAACTAAAATCAATCGCCCAAGAAACCGGAGGAAACTCCAGTCGGATGCAGAAGCGGAAGGCCGAGCCAGCCGCTCCCGGGGAGGCCCTGGCCGTGGCCCAGGGAAGCTTCAAGGGGAAACCCAAGGGCACCTGGAAGCCCAAGAAAGTCAAGGATCAAGATGGGAATGATGTCTTGGACCTGCCATGTCACATCCACACCAAGAAAGATGAAGAGGGTAAATTTATTTACCCAAAGCATACCACTCGACAGTGCCGGCTCCTGATCCAGCAGTTCCAGGGCAAGCAGCCCAAAGATAAGGAAAAAGAGCCGGACAGGGTTGAGGACAAGGAAGACAGTGACGATGGATACCCCCAAGTCAATTCCACCCTGATGATTTTTGCTGATGTCGAAAGCAAGAGTCGACTGAAAGTCATTAACCGTGAGGTGAACATGGTTGCTCCGGCAACACTGAGTTACCTGAAGTGGTCTCAGACTGCCATCACATTCGACCAGTCTGATCACCCGACGCACATTGCCACCCCTGGGAGGCAAGCTTTGGTGGTCGACCCAGTTGTCGAAGGCACTCAACTGACCAAGGTATTGATGGATGGCGGCAGTGGCCTGAACATACTGTACGCTGAAACTTTGAAAGGAATGGGCATTCCGATGTCCAGACTCAGTACCAGTAACATGAGCTTCTACGGAGTCATTCCTGGGAAGAAAGCTGAGTCACTCGGCCAGATTGCTCTTGATGTGGTGTTTGGTGATTCAAAGAATTACCGCAAGGAAAAGTTGACATTCGAGGTTGTGGACTTCCAGAGTGCTTATCATGCCATTTTGGGCAGGCCAGCTTACGCACGCTTCATGGCTCGACCATGTTACGTGTATCTCAAACTGAAGATGCCTGGCCCCAAAGGTGTGATCACTGTTACAGGCAACCAAAAGAAAGCAGAAGAGTGTTTTCAGAAGGGATCAAAGATCGCTGATGCTCAGATGGCAGTGGTCGAGCTGCAGGAGTACCAAAAGACTGCCTATCCGAGTGAATTGCTGCGAGCCAAGAAGCCTGCTTCATAATCAGCTTTTCAGTCGTCTGGTGAAACAAAGGCAGTCCACATTCACCCGACCGACCCCGACGCTGCTCCGACTCACATCTCGACGACGCTCGACTCCAAATAGGAAGAAGCGCTCATCCAGCTCCTCCGTGAGAACTGGGACATCTTCGCATGGAAACCCTCTGACATGCCTGGAGTTCCCAAAGGGCTGGCTGAGCACCGTCTACGAGTCGACCCAAAATTCAAGCCCGTGAAGGAACATCTTCGACGGTCCGCCGTCCAGAAGAAGCAAGCCATTCGCGAGGAGGTGGCTCGGGTCTTAGCGGCAGAGTTCATTCGAGAGATTTACCACTTCGAGTGGCTCGCCAATGTCGTCATGGTCCCCAAGAAGGACAAGTCACTTCGCATGTGCATTGATTTCAAACATATCAATCGGGCCTGCCCGAAAGATCATTTTCCTCTCCCTCGCATCGACCAAATAGTCGACTCGACTGCAGGGTGCGAGAGGTTGTCTTTTCTAGATGCCTATTCCGGGTACCATCAGATCCGTCTGTATGGGCCCGACGAGATCAAAACAGCTTTCATCACTCCATTTGGATGCTTCTGTTACGTCACCATGCCGTTCGGCCTCAAGAACGCCGGAGCCACGTTCATGAGAATGATTCAGAAGTGTTTACTCACTCAAATCAGTCGGAATGTGGAGGCATACATGGATGATATTGTGGTCAAGTCCCGGAAAGGTTCTGACCTGCGGACTGACCTTGCTGAAACCTTTGCCAACCTCAGGAGATATGATATCAAGCTCAATCCATCAAAGTGCACATTCGGAGTTCCAGGTGGAAAGTTACTCGGTTTTCTCGTTTCCGAACGGGGGATCAACGCCAATCCTGAAAAAGTTGGCACCATACTCCGGATGAAGCGTCCTGTACGCGTGCACGATGTCCAAAAGCTTACAGGCTGCTTGGCCGCCTTAAGTCGATTCATTTCTCATCTCGGTGAAAAGGCGTTGCCTCTTTACCGACTGATGAAGAAATCTGACAAGTTCGAGTGGACTCCAGAAGCTGACGCAGCATTCGCAGAGCTCAAAGCTCTGCTCTCCACCCAGCCGGTGCTCGCTGCCCCAGTCAGCAAAGAACCTCTCCTGCTTTACATTGCAGCCACAGGACAAGTTGTCAGCACAGTACTTACGGTTGAGCGGGAAGAAGAAGGAAAGGCCTTCAGAGTTCAGCGCCCAGTCTATTATGTGTCTGAAGTTTTGACCCCTTCAAAACAAAGATACCCCGATTACCAGAAGCTTGTATATGGGATTTACATGACCACAAAGAAGGTTGCACATTACTTCTCTGACCACTCCATTACAGTCGTCAGCGACGCCCCACTGTCAGAGATTTTGCACAACAGAGATGCAACTGGTCGAGTGGCCAAGTGGGCGATTGAACTCCTTCCCTTAGATATCAAGTTTGAGGCAAAAAAGGCTATCAAGTCCCAAGCAATCGCAGATTTCATCGCCGAGTGGATTGAACAGCAACTTCCGACTCAAATTCACTCGGAGCACTGGACCATGTTCTTCGATGGATCTAAGATGCTTAATGGTTCTAGTGCTGGGGTAGTCCTAGTCTCCCCCCGAGGAGATAAGCTCAGATATGTTCTCCAGATTCACTTCGATTCCTCCAATAATGAAGCAGAGTATGAAGCACTTCTGTATGGGTTGCGCATGGCCATTTCACTCGGCGTCCGTCGCCTCATGGTCTATGGCGACTCAGATTTGGTGGTTAATCAAGTGATGAAGGAGTGGGACATCAGGAGTCCGGCAATGACTGGTTATTGCAATGTAGTGCGAAAGCTAGAAAAGAAATTCGAGGGGTTAGAGCTTCATCACATCCCCCGACTGAAAAATCAGGCAGCTGACGATTTGGCAAAGATAGGATCCAAGAGAGAAGCCATTCCCAGCAACGTGTTCCTGGAACACATTCACTCGCCGTCAGTCCAAGAGGATCCTTTCACAGAAGAAGCCCCGCAGCCGAAAAGTGCCACAGATCCGACTGAAGTTGAAGTACCTGCGGTGGTCGACCTAATCATGGAAGTCTTGGCAATCACTCCTGACTGGACGATACCGTACATCGCGTATATCCTAAGGAAAGAACTCCCGGAAGACGAGGAAGAGGCTCGACAGATCGTCCGCCGATCCAAGGCCTTCACAGTCATAAAGGGACAGTTGTATAGAGAGAGCGCGACTGGAATCGGTCAGAAGTGCATAACACCAGAAGAGGGTCAGATAATCCTTGATGATATCCACTCAGGGACCTGTGGTCACCATGCGTCCTCTCGGACCATTGTGGCTAAAGCATACCGAGCGGGATTTTACTGGCCAAGAGCAAATGAGATGGCGAAAGAGATAGTCGACAAATGCGAAGGGTGCCAGTTCTACTCCAACATGTCACACAAGCCTGCATCAGCCCTGAAGACCATTCCACTCGTCTGGCCCTTTGCTGTCTGGGGATTGGACATGGTTGGTCCGCTGAGAACGGGCAGGAGTGGTTTCACTCATGTGCTTGTGGCAGTCGACAAGTTTACCAAATGGATCGAAGCTAAGCCCATCAAAGATCTCGATGCTCGCACCGCCATCAGTTTCGTCAGAGGGCTAACATTCAGATATGGAGTCCCGCATAGCATCATCACTGACAATGGGTCGAACTTTGATTCAGACAAGTTCAGAGCTTTTTGCGCCTCTCAAGGCACTCGAGTCGACTACGCATCGGTCGCCCATCCCCAGTCGAATGGACAAGCTGAAAGAGCAAATGGTCTGATCCTCAAAGGACTAAAGCCTCGACTGATGCGTGATCTCAAGCACGCGGCAGGAGCTTGGGTTGATGAGCTTCCGTCAGTTCTATGGGGATTAAGGACCACTCCTAATCGGTCGACTGGAAGAACCCCATTCTTTCTGGTTTATGGAGCCGAAGCAGTTCTGCCAAGTGATCTTCTTCACAACGCACCCCGAGTCGAGCTTTACACCGAAGATGAAGCAGAACAGGCCCGTCAAGATGCAGTTAACCTCCTAGAAGAAGAGAGAGAGATGGCCATGATCAGGTCGACCATTTATCAGCAAGACTTGCGTCGATTCCACGCCCGGAATGTGAAGAGTCAAGCCTTCCAAGAAGGAGATTTGGTCCTCCGAGTGGATCAACAGAAACCTCACAAGCTTGCTCCTACTTGGGAAGGCCCCTTCATCATCACCAGAGTCCTCCACGATGGAGCATATCACCTTTACAATGTTGATCGCCGGATCGACGAGCCACGAGCTTGGAACGCGGAATTGCTCCGCCCCTTTTATACTTGAGTTCTCCTTTAGACCAGATGTAATAAGAAAAATTCCTGAAGTTCATTTTTATCAAAAATAAGAGTGTTCCAATAATTATTGTCACTTTTGTTTGCATCCGAAATCCCCCAGTGGGTGACTTAGCTGCGAATCCGTTTCGCCTAAGTTCGAAAAATCCTACCGAGTGGAGAGCCAGACTCCCACTCGGGGGCTTAGCTGCAGCCCAGTGCTTGCCTAAATGTTCAAAAATCCTACCGAGTGGAGAGCCAGACTCCCACTCGGAGGCTTAGCTGCAGTCCAGTACTCGCCTAAGTTCTCCCACAGAGACTTAGCTGCAGTCAGCACTCGCCTAAGTTTGAAAAAATCCTACCGAGTGGAGAGCAAACCTCCCACTCGGGGGCTTAGCTGCAGTCCAGCACTCGCCTAAGTTCTCCCACGAAGAGACTTAGCTGCAGCCAGACACTCGCCTAAGTTTGAAAAAATCCTACCGAGTGGAGAGCAAACCTCCCACTCAGGGGCTTAGCTGCAGTCCAGCACTCGCCTAAGTTCTCCCACAGAGACTTAGCTGCAGTCAGCACTCGCCTAAGTTTGAAAAAATCCTACCGAGTGGAGAGCAAACCTCCCACTCGGGGGCTTAGCTGCAGTCCAGCACTCGCCTAAGTTCTCCCACGAAGAGACTTAGCTGCAGCCAGACACTCGCCTAAGTTTGAAAAAATCCTACCGAGTGGAGAGCAAACCTCCCGCTCGGGGGCTTAGCTGCAGTCCAGCACTCGCCTAAGTTCTCCCACAGAGACTTAGCTGCAGTCAGCACTCACCTAAGTTTGAAAAAATCCTACCGAGTGGAGAGCAAACCTCCCACTCGGGGGCTTAGCTGCAGTCCAGCACTCGCCTAAGTTCTCCCACAGAGACTTAGCTGCAGTCAGCACTCGCCTAAGTTTGAAAAAATCCTACCGAGTGGAGAGCAAACCTCCCACTCGGGGGCTTAGCTGCAGTCCAGCACTCGCCTAAGTTCTCCCACAAAGAGACTTAGCTGCAGTCGGCACTCGCCTAAGTATTTAAAAAATCCTACCGAGTGGAGAGCAAACCTCCCACTCGGGGGCTTAGCTGCAGTCTAGCACTCGCCTAAGTTCTCCCACGAAGAGACTTAGCTGCAGTCAGACACTCGCCTAAGTTTGAAAAATCCTACCGAGTGGAGAGCAAACCTCCCACTCGGAGGCTTAGCTGCAGCCCAGCGCTCGCCTAAGTGTTTAAAAAATCCTACCGAGTGGAGAGCAAACCTCCCACTCGGGGGCTTAGCTGCAGTCCAGCACTCGCCTAAGTTCTCCCACGAAGAGACTTAGCTGCAGTCAGACACTCGCCTAAGTTTGAAAAATCCTACCGAGTGGAGAGCAAACCTCCCACTCGGAGGCTTAGCTGCAGCCCAGCGCTCGCCTAAGTGTTTAAAAATCCCTACCGAGTGGAGAGCAAACCTCCCACTTGGGGGCTTAGCTGCAGTCCAGCACTCGCCTAAGTTCTCCCACGAAGAGACTTAGCTGCAGTCAGACACTCGCCTAAGTTTGAAAAATCCTACCGAGTGGAGAGCAAACCTCCCACTCGGAGGCTTAGCTGCAGCCCAGCGCTCGCCTAAGTGTTTAAAAAATCCTACCGAGTGGAGAGCAAACCTCCCACTCGGGGGCTTAGCTGCAGTCCAGCACTCGCCTAAGTTCTCCCACGAAGAGACTTAGCTGCAGTCAGACACTCGCCTAAGTTTGAAAAATCCTACCGAGTGGAGAGCAAACCTCCCACTCGGAGGCTTAGCTGCAGCCCAGCGCTCACCTAAGTGTTTAAAAAATCCTACCGAGTGGAGAGCAAACCTCCCACTCGGGGGCTTAGCTGCAGTCCAGCACTCGCCTAAGTTCTCCCACGAAGAGACTTAGCTGCAGTCAGACACTCGCCTAAGTTTGAAAAATCCTACCGAGTGGAGAGCAAACCTCCCACTCGGAGGCTTAGCTGCAGCCCAGCGCTCACCTAAGTGTTTGAAAAATCCTACCGAGTGGAGAGCAAACCTCCCACTCGGAGGCTTAGCTGCAGCCCAGCGCTCGCCTAAGTGTTTAAAAATCCTGCCGAGTGAAGAGCAAACCTCCCACTCGGGGACTTAGCTGCAGCCCAGTGCTTGCCTAAGTGCAGGACACAACCTAACCTGCAAATACAAGGTTATTTTGAGTAAAAATCAAGTTCCACTCGACGGATCAAACCGTGAAGATATTCAACAAAAATCAAGTTCAGATAAAGCCTAAAAGGTCCCAGACCTCAGATCAAAGTATTCGAGCCCTCGGCTCGGCAGAGTTTAACTGTTACACTTCCACTCAGCATTTTGAGGCAAATTTAAGGCAGAGTTTAACGGTTACAAAATACGCTTGGCATTCCGAGGCAAATTCAAAGTGAAGCATAGAAGTTTTTCATTCCTCAGGAGGAGGAGGACTAGAAGGGGCAACGAACTCGTCCAAATCAATCCCGTCTGCAATACGGGTGGCAGCAGCAATGAAGGTCTCCATGAAGTCCTGGAAGTTGTGCTTCCTCGTGTTGGCAACTTGGATGGCGGCCAGCTTCTCCTCCCGCGCCTCCTTGCAATGAACACGGACTAGAGACAGAGCCACATCAGCGCCGCACCGAGCAGAAGACTTCTTCCACTCCTGCACTTGGTCAGGGATTCCGTTAAGTCGAGTCATCAGAGACTCGAGATCGTTCTGGAGCGTAGACTCTGGCCAAAGTGCCGGGTCGATCCGCGACATGGCAACCTTCAGTCGAGTCAAGTAATCCACGACGCCGTCAATGCGAGATTCCAGTCGGAGCAGATTCATGGCAGCTTCATCTTTCACTGGAGAGTTGATTGGATCCAAACCTGTTTCCATCTGCCCAGTCTCCTCTTCAAAGTTCTGGCAAAGCTCTGCATACACGATCCAAGGATAAGTCAATTTTCATAGACTGAGTCGACACACAAAAAAAAACCAGTCGGAACTGAATGTGCACCTTCAAGCTTGATGTACAACTTCTTGGCGAGGCTCCTCAAGTAGCTCTCCAGGTCGTCCCTCCTGCGAGCGATGCCTTCCATCTTCTCATTCAGGGCGAGGTTCTCCTTCTTCCAACGTGTGCACTCCTGAAAGATCGTGGATGTCACCTAGAGGGGGGGGTGAATAGGCATTTTAAAATAATTACGGTTTAGGCTTGAACAAATGCGGAATAAACCTAGCGGTTAATTTGTCAAGCACAAAACCTAAAACAACTAGACTCACCTATGTGCACCAACAACTTATGCTAAGCAAGATAAGCAACTATGTGATAGCAAGATATATGACAAGAAACAATTTGGCTATCACAAAGTAAAGTGCATAAGTAAAGGGGCTCGGGTAAGAGATAACCGAGGCACGTGGAGACGAGGATGTATCCCGAAGTTCACACCCTTGCGGATGCTAATCTCCGTTTGGAGCGGTGTGGAGGCACAATGCTCCCCAAGAAGCCACTAGGGCCACCATAATCTCCTCACGCTCTCGCACAATGCAAGATGCCGTGATTCCACTAAGGGACCCTTGAGGGCGGTCACCGAACCCGTACAAATGGCAACCCTTGGGGGTGGTCACCGAACCCGTACACTTTGGCAACCCTTGGGGGCGGTCACCGGTACCCGTCAAATTGCTTGGGGCGATCTCCACAACCTAATTGGAGACCCCGATGCTTACCCGGAGCTTTGCACCACAATGATTGAGCTCCGAACACCAACAACCGTCTAGGGCGCCCAAGCACCCAAGAGGAACAAGCTCAAGGGTACCAAGCACCCAAGAGTAATAAGCTTCTCAACTTGTAACTTCCACGTATCACGTGGAGAACTCAAACCGATGCACCAAATGCAATGGCAAGGGCACACGGAGTGCCCAAGTCCTTCTCTCTCAAATCCCACCGAAGCAACTAATGTTAGGGAGGAAAATGAGAGGAAGAACAAGAAAGAGAACACCAAGAACTCCAAGATCTAGATCCAAGGGGTTCCCCTCACATAGAGGAGAAAGTGATTGGTGGAAATGTGGATCTAGATATCCTCTCTCTTTTCCCTCAAAAACTAGCAAGAATCCATGGAGGTATTGAGAGTTAGCAAGCTCGAAGAAGGTCAACAATGGGGGAAGAACACGAGCTCAAAAGATAAGGTTCAATGGGAAGAAGACCCCCTTTTTATAGGAGGGGGAAAATCCAACCGTTATCCCCCACTCAGCCCCGCAGAGAGCGGTACTACCGCGGAGGCAGGGCGGTACTACCGCTCATAAGCGGTACTACCGCTCCCCCTCAGCGGTACTGCCGCGCCAGAAGAAAAGGGGCTGGGGCTGGGACCCAGAGCGGTACTACTGTGGAGGCAGGACGGTACTACCGCTAATAAGCGGTACTACCGCCACTACTACCGCAGCAAGTGCCGCAAAACCCGACACGAGAAAAAGCGCACTCGAGTCGAGGCGGTAGGAGCACGGAGCCGCAACGGTACTACTGCTGAGACCATCAAGCGGTACTACCGCTCCGAGGAGCGGTACTGTCGCTGTGGCCCGCGGTACTACCGCTGCGGAGCGGTACTGCCGCTTGTGACTCCTCAGCGGTACTACCGCTGGGTACCACGGTACTACCACTGGGACCCTGACAAAAACCACACCCAAGAAAATCAGAACTGCCATAACTTCTGCATATGAGCTCCGAATTGAGCAAACTCAAGCTTGTTGGAAACAAGACGACGAGTAGCATCAAAACAGTGACTGGTTATAGTAAGAAGAGGCAGGGGAGGTATGCCAACAAATAGAGGAGAGAAACCTCCAACCGAGAAGAACCGGGAAAACCTCCAACATCGAAAACATCATAGAAGATGCATGCGAACTCTGTTTTCGATGAACTCAAGCTTGTCATCAAGATGACCATAAGCTCTAAGACTCACAAAGAGAACCAAACAAGAACCAAGAAAGATGATGCAAGGATGCAATGGTTTGAGCTCTCTACGAACGATACGATCAAGCTACTCATCGAGAGCCCCCCTTGATAGTACGGCAATCGATCCTATAACCCGGTCTCCCAACTACCATCATGAGACCGGTAAAATAGAAAACCTATCAAGGGCAAACCTTTGCGTTGCACATGGTCCACTTGAGCTAGATGATGACGATCTTGACTCCCTCAAGTTGGACCACCTTTCTTGATTGGGTTGACTTGATGAAGACTAGTTGATTGCTCCCCCATACTCCACTATGGGTGAGCCACTCTTCCGCACATCTTCACAAGTCCATTGTCACCACAAAGGACGGCAAGCTTCAAGCATTTGATCTCTTTGTGATGCTCCACTTGAACTCGCACACGGCAATCTTGATGACGATCACCACTTGATGTCATCCTCTCCATGGGTTGAAAGATATCTTCCTCTTGACACAAGCCCATGAACATGTACCTAACCCCATGTAGAACTCTCACATAGACCATGGGTTAGTACATAAAGCACAATGGACAATGCTTACCAAGCCATGGGATCACTTGATCCCTCTCGGTACATCTTCTATGCTTTGTGAGTTGATCAACACTATTCACTCTTGACTTAGTCTTGATCAACCTTGAATCTTTCCAACTCTCTGCGTTTGGATGATGTCTTGAAGGTAAACATGAATGATCACACAATCTTCTTCTTCAAGACATGCTTGCAATAAGCTCAACTCTCAAATGACCAATCTTTGGATAATTCCTTGAATAGCACCTTGGTCGACACAAACTCTTCTTGAAACCAACACATGTACTCCAAGAAAAGCCTATGGACAAAACCTTCAAATATAACTCAAGGCAACCATTAGTCCATAGAGATTGTCATCAATTTCCAAAACCAAACATGGGGGCACCGCATGTTCTTTCAACTCCATGTTGGCTTCATTCAGAGCGGTCTTCAGCTTGGTATTCTCTTCTTCTAATTGGCCAGCCGAAGCCAACTTCTGTTCAGCCAGAGCGATCTTGTCGTCAGCCTCCTTGCAGGCAGCAGCCAAGTCCCGATCCTTCTTCGCCAGAGCCTCGCTTAGTTCTCCTGCAAAAGAAATGATGATTGGTTCGGAAACAGTAGAAGGGTACTCAAGCCTAAAAACAAAACCAGTCGACAAAGTCGTCTTACCAGTGGCGCCGTCTCTGACCTTCTACAGCTCTGTTCTGGCCAGCTCCAGATCAAGGTTCAGTTGAATCCGCTGCTTCTCCAACTCAGTATAGCGAGATGCAAGTTCGCAGGATTTCTGTAAAAAGAAAAGTCAGTCGACAGACGTCCAAGACAATGGCGATGTTTCTAAGACCACAGCCGAATCAAAAACATCCGACAGTAGTCTCGGGGACTACACCCAGTGGGTGCACTCAGCGTGCCCCCACTGGTTCGACCAAAAAAAGGGGGGAAGAGAGAAAGTCGACTGCCCGCAGTCGACCGGATACAGTTCCATTCCACATGGCCTAACCAGACCGAGTGAAGAAATACAAATACAGTAACACAATGTAAAGACTACAGTCGACTGCCAGCAGTCCACCGTAGTCTCGGGGACTACACCCAGTGGGTGCATTTAGCGTGCCCCCACTCGTCCAAGAATTGGCAAACACACCCAGTGGGTGTACAGATACAGATACAAAAGATCTTCAGAAAAAAAGAGAGACTCTTCAAACAATCAAGTGTCGAGTCAACTGACCTGGACGTTGCTCTAAAGAGCCGAACTCGCATCATAGGCTGCTTGGCTGGCCTCCCGAGCCATCTTCACTTGCTCCATCATGACCCCCGCCTGGCGTATAGCCTCCTTTGCAGTAGCCACTTGGTCCTCAGGGACGGGGTACGCAGCAAAAAGCGAAGGTGGATCCGCAGTCGACGCTGAAGGCCGCACACTCGACAGAGGGTTGGCGAAAGTCACAGAAGCCCGAATGGTGTCGCCACCATCCCGAGCCATGGTCTCAGACGCCGGAGTAGGTTGGGGAGTCTTGTCAGCCGACGACCCCTTGTTCCTCCTCATACTTAGCGGTTCGTTGTCGTCGTCATCCGGGAGGTCGATAACATGAGGAGGGGCTACAAGGGAAACATTCAATCGACCAGAATTGCAAGAAATGACCAGTCGACTCAAAAACAGAACGTCAGTAATCGTACCAGGGTTGGAGGTAACAGCATCCCCCATCTCTTGGTCGTCATCCTTGGCGGAGACCTCAGAAGTAGCAGCGCTGCAAATCTCGAAAAGTCAGTCGGTTGGCTCAATGAATCGACCAAGGATCCATCCACGGTCGACGAAGGAAAACAAGTTTTATTACCCGAAAATGGTAGGGACAGCTATCTTTATCTTGGGCAGAGCCTTGGGCGGCTTGGATAGTGTCGTGCGTGGGTGCTTGGGAACCTTCCCAGTCGACGTTGGAGAAGAGATCCGAGGGCGTTCCGACGACGGCCCAACGGAGGCAGTCGCCTTACCGCGTTCCTGCGCCGGGTCATGTGCGAGCTTGGATCGCCTCTCCGGGCGGGGAGGGGGGGTTCAATCTCCTCCTCCTCCTCTTTGCTGGAGTCGACGTCATTGCCTCCCTCTCCTCCTCCGTCAGACTCCCACTCGGCTTGGTCGTCTCCGCTCTCGCCCCCGCTCGCCTCCCCTTCCTCAGTCGCCTCATGTGCCCCGTTGGGCGTCGAGTACATCTCGGTAGTCGCCTAGGAAACAACAGACAAGACGAAAGTCAATCGACCAACTCAAAGAAGACCAATGCAGAAAACAAGATTTCAGTCAGAAGCATAAAGCCATACCTGATCCACTTCATACGAGTTGTCGAGTGGAATTACCCTTCTGGCTCCTCGGGGGTTGTCTTTGTTCCCCGTGATGCTCGACAGCCACCCCTCCAGCATCTCGTCGGTGACCTCCTCCGGGTGGATCCGAGTGGTGTCGTCGAGGCCCGAATACAGCCACATCGGGTGGTCTCGCGCCTGGAGCGGTTGGATGCGCCTCTGGAGAAAGGCCTCTAACAGGTCCATCCCAGTCACACCCTCACGGACAAGCTCAACCACTCGACCGGCCAACACTTTGACTTGGGCCCTTTCCTCCGGCATCACTTTCAGAGAAGCAGGTTTTTTAGCTCGGTCAAGGGAGAAAGGAGGAAGACCAGTCGACTGTCCAGGGGTCACCTGGTCCTGACAATAGAACCAGGTCGACTGCCAACCACGGACTGACTCCGGGAAAGTAATAGACGGAAAATAGCTCTTCCCCCTCGTCTGGATCGCCAAACCCCCGCACAACTGGATCACCTTCGTCCTCTCGTCACTCGACTTGGCCTTCTTGACCAATTGAGAGCGGCAAGTAAAGATGTGCTTGAAAAGCCCCCAATGTGGACGGCAACCCAAGAAGGCCTCACACATAGCAATGAATGCAGCAAGGTAGACAATGGAGTTGGGGGTAAAGTGATGGAGCTGCGCTCCGAAGAAGTTCAAGAAGCTCCGGAAGAAAGGATGGGGAGGCAGAGAAAACCCTCGGTCGATGTGGGTGGCTAGGAGCACGCACTCACCGTCGCGGGGCTGAGGTTCGATCTCTTCCCCCGGAAGACGCGCGGCCTCGTGGGGAATGACTCCCCCCTCGACCATGTCGTCGAGGTCCTCTTGCCGGATCACTGTTGGCATCCAGTTGCCCTGGATCCAGCCTTTGGGCAGAGCGGACCTGGAGGAGGATCCGCCCCGAGCAGATTTCTTCCCCTTCCCCTGCGCCGCCGCCTTCTTCGCGCGCTCCAGGGCGGAGGTCTTGCCCTTTGCCATCGTCGCCGGCAAAGTCTCGCACGGGCCTGTTGCGCTGGGGCGAGAACAGAGGTGGCGGAACGACTTGCGGAGGAATAAGAAGAAGAAACGAGGAGAAGAGAGAGCACGGCTTGGAAACCCCGGGCCGGCGATTTATAAGGGGCCGCTCCCGAGTGGCTGACTGGTAGGCCCAACCTGTCCAGTCAAATCCCGCAGCAGACGCATGCGCGATACATGGCGAAAAAGGCGACGCGGGGATCGAGGAGCTTCCTCTTTATCGCTTCCGATTACTGCGGCCGCTCCCGTCCCGCGCGCTTCCCAAAATCCAAAATCCCATGACATCCGCGGGCTGCAGAACAACTTGACAAAACAGAAGACCCCGCTCGCGCCGACGCTCGGTGTGTCACAAACAAAGAAATTCACTCGACGGAAGACCTGGAATGGATCAAGGCGACTGAAAAAAGGTTGGCAACGTCATCCGTGACAATTGACCCAACGAAGCTCTCACATAGCCCGAAAGGCCAGTCGGAAAGTTCTCCAACTCTTTCCCCACTCAAACCTCGATCCATTCGGGGGCTAATGACGAAGCTACGTACCTAGGATAGGGGCACGGACCTGTCCAAATAGCCCTACCCAAGGACGTCCCTAGAAGAGGTCACCTTTCAATCGACTTGAAGGTATCTCACTCGACGGATTCAAGACACTCGACCAAGAAGCTATCACTCGACCAAGCAGCTATCACTCGACTGCCAGAAGACCTAAAGTCACTCCGCAGGAAAACGGTCGGCTTTTAAATAGTCTTTATGGTCATTGTAGCACTTTATTAGGGGCGTTATCAGTAACGCCCGCGCCTTAAATGTACCTTAAACCCTGAATTACTGAGGGCAGGAGAGGGCTGGCGAACTCTATATAAGCCACCCCCTCCTCAGTATGAAGGGTTCGCACCCCTGTTATCTACACACACATAATCCAATCGACCGCCTCTGGGCACCGAGACGTAGGGCTGTTACTTCCTCCGAGAAGGGCCTGAACTCGTAAACATTGTGTGCTTACAACTTCCCAATAGCTAAGATCTAGCCTCTCCATACACACCCCCCTACATTACTGTCAGACTTAGAACCACGACAATACCGACGATCGAATATCGGGCAAGTAACATACCGATGACAAAGGGAACAACGTATGTTGTTATGCGGTCTGACCGATAAAGATCTTCGTAGAATATGTGGGAGCCAATATGAGCATCCAGGTTCCGCTATTGGTTATTGACCGGAGACATGTCTCGGTCATGTCTACATAGTTCTCAAACCCGTAGGGTCCACACACTTAATGTTTCGATGCCGGTTATATTATGAGTTTATGAGTTTTGATGTACCGAAGGTTGTTCGGAGTCCCGGATGTGATCACGGACATGACGAGGAGTCTCGAAATGGTCGAGACATGAAGATTGATATATTGGACGACTATATTTGGACACCGGAATGGTTCCGGGGGTTATCGGATATATACCGGAGTACCGGGGGGTTACCGAACCCCCCTGGGGGTTATTGGGCCTCATGGGCCCAAAGTAGTGGAAGAGGAGAGGCAGCAGGAGGTGGCGCAGCCCCCCTTGCCCCAATCCGAATTGGGAAAGGGAAGGGGGCGCGGCCCCCCTTCTCCTTCCTTCTCTCCACCTCCTCCTTCCCCCTTCTCCTAGTTGGAATAGGAAAGGGGGGCAAGACCTACTTGGAGTAGGATTGCCCCCCCCCTTGGGCGCGCCTCCTCCTCTTGGTCGGCCCCCTCCTCCTCCACTCCTTTATATACGTGGCCAGGGGACACCCCATAGACACAACAATTGATCTCTTGATCTCTTAGCCGTGTGCGGTGCCCCCTTCCACCATAATCCACCTCGATCATATCGTAGCGGTGCTTAGGCGAAGCCCTACGATGGTAGAACATCATCATCATCACCACGCCGTCGTGCTGACGGAACTCTCCCGTGAAGCTCTACTGGATTGGAGTTCGCGGGACGTCATCGAGCTGAACGTGTGCTGAACTCGGAGGTGCCGTGCGTTCGGTACTTGGATCGGTCGGATCGTGAAGACGTACGACTACATCAACCGTGTTGTGCTAACGCTTCCGCTTTCGGTCTACGAGGGTACGTAGACAACACTCTCCCCTCTCGTTGCTATGCATCACCATGATCTTGCGTGTGCGTAGGAATTTTTTTGAAACTACTACGTTCCCCAACACTATGATGTTCGTTGAATGTCCCATCCATCTGTATGCCGCCATCAAGCAGGCTCGCCGGCCGAGAAACCCACTCCGGTGCGGCGCATTGACGCACCAGACTTGAATCCACCATTTAAAGATGGCCACATCTAGCTAACCCCACGCCACAACACAAGCCACTCCCCATCCTCCTCCCTTGCACTGTATCCACCATGATTGCAGGCGACGAAACTTTGAGGGTGAGCCTTTCCACTTAGATGAAACATGAGGTGGCCGCCCTTGCCGCCGCCTAGCAGAGCCTTTGTGCCAGCCGGATCAAGGCCGGCTTACCGACCAGATCTCCCGAGGTCTTCGATGACGAGGACGACACCACGATGGAGACATGCTCCGACGACACCGCCCCGGCTCTCCGTGCACGGGCGGCTTTTTTTTAGTGGATGTTCGGGCGGCTAGGAAAACGTAGCCGTCGCCACCTCGGCCCACAGGCCTAAGTGGCGTGGCTGGTCCAGTATGGTTACTGAAAGAAAGAGGGTATTGCGCGAGGTGTTAGATGGGTCGACGGCCTGTTCCGGCTTGTTTCATTAGTGGACTGGAGCAAAAACGATATTGCACACGCATATTTTCTTTTTAGCCCCTATAGTTGTTGGAATTTTTACGCAACTTTATTCCTGCTGAGTTATTTTGCGTATAAAGCCATGGGCGTGTCAGTTAGCTAAAAAGATATTTTCAGCCATAAAAGAGACTCGGGAATTCGATTTGAGGGCCAATTTTCAGGTCTAGGATGCTCTTAACATGCTATTTTAATGTACATGCTTTTGTTATATGCTTTTACTGTTTTAGATTAATCGTTGCCTATTTTTAATCGCTATGTAATGCATATTTAAGCATGTTGTAAATGTCGGAACCTTATTTTGATGAATAAAAGATATCATTTTCGCTTTTACATCATGGATTATCCGATGCAACCATGTATTTCTATTAGCCATTCTGCTAATTGGTTATTACCGATAAATAACAATGCCTTTCTTACATAGCCGTCGATGATGGCCAGATAGTGGCAGGAACCACTTGCTTTGGCGCTAATGACTGCCCAACTATCTATGTTCGACCATTAGCTACCAAGCCGTTTCAGTGGTCTTTGGTTCGACCATTCTTCTGTAGGAGCCTTGCTCGAAAATTATGTAGCATCAAAACTGTTGGATGCCCTCTCGAACCTTTTGATTACTCAGTATGAAAATAATGTACATATGGCACTCTGTTCTGGCTCCGTGGTTTGCTAATTGCTTTCCTTGCTCAATATTGATCTCACGGCCACTGTATGAAAATATTATGCCCCTGCCCAAAGTATAGTATATATTGCTGCAGGTCTAGTATATACTCCCTTCATCCGAAAATACTTATCATCAAAATGGATAAAAAGAGGTGTATCTATAACTAAAATACATCTAGATACATCATCTTTTATTCATTTTGGTGACAAGTATTTCTGAACGGAGGGAGTATATTGCTGCAGCATGTGGCAGGCGCCTCCGCAGGCTCAAGCCAAACTCCTCCATTGGTCGCCGCCGACGGTCTCTTCTTGCTTCATTTCCCCGGCTCTTCTGTTTCGTTATGGCCACCTTGTCTGTTTCGTTATGGGATTTGGTTTGTGCTGTAGTGTGCCCCCCCCCCCCCCCCCCCCCCTCCCCCCCGCGGCGGAAATGTCTGAACCTTTCTTGGTTTAACAGGAAGCAGAAGTAAATCGTGGCAATTCGATTTAGGAGCTGGTCAGTGCATGTCTCTGATGCGTGCACTCTGTATGTCTCTTATTTCCAGGATGAAAAGTACTACTGCATGTCTCCGTGGTATTTCAAAAAAAAATTGACCAGAGTGGGATTTGAACCCACGCCCTTTCGGACCAGAGCCTTAATCTGGCGCCTTAGACCAACTCGGCCATCTGATCATTTTTGCTTAATTTCCACGTTTATTGTATTTGAGCTTAATAGATACAGTTAACCATTAGTAATATCAGTGGGGACCTTCTATTTGCATTTTATCTTATCGTACAATTCCTAGCTTCAACGAGATTTTGTATTCACTATAACTTTTTACCGCTTCAAAAAAGTGAGTTTGATGTGCTGTTGCTATCGTGTAAATTTGATCTGGTTACCATCATTATGAATTAACAATACTACAAATGCCTGAGACCAGATTACAGAAGTTCTTCTGGAGGAGGGTCCGTCGTTCTTGATGATTGTAACTTCATGAGTCAGTGCAGCTCGACAGTTTTGACATTGACAGAACTCTGCATTTGGTAGTATGTGCTACTGATATGTTTTTTCTTTCTTCCTTTTTTTCTCCAAACAAATATGCACAATTTGGCAATCATGTTTACCAATGAGTAGATACCACCTGATGGAGAATTTCCAGCGATGAACTACCAGATGGCTCAAGAATTTAAGCCACCCTTCCGCGTTACTGCACTAATTGAAGAAGCTGGCCCATCTAGGGTAAGGTATTTTGTGTTTTTGAGGTGCTGGTAAAATTAATATTTCGAACACCTTCTAGCATGGCCTGTCTATGCTCTTCTTGACCATCACACTATGTTTTTGTGACACGCATCTTTATGAACACAGGAAACCTCACAAAAGAAGCCGGACCAGTAAACATGAACTTCACTTTACCTATGTACAATGCTTCAAATTTTTTTTTTGTTTACGAATAATGCTTCAAAGTTACAGGTAAGACCATCTGCTGCCATCTCCCTCAAAAAAGAAAATTCCTCTTCATCTGGTAATTACGAACTGAAACTGTCTCACTTAGGAAATACTCCCTCCGCCCAAAAAAACTTGTCATCAAAATGGATAAAATGGGGTGTATCTAGAACTAAAATACATCTAGGTACATCCTTTTTTATTCATTTTGATGACAAGTATTTCCGGACGGAGGGAGTACTAGCATGGAAGATGAATCATATGATGGAATGCACCGGCTGCTTTATACTCCCTCCATTTCTAAGCATAAGCCTTTTTAGAGATTTCAATACAGGTTACATACGGATATATATAAACGTATTTAGGAGTGTAGGTTCACTCATTATACTCCCTCCATTTCTAAATAAAAGCATTTTTAGAGATTTCAATACAGGCTACATACGGATGTATATAGACATATTTTAGAGTGTAGGTTCACTTATTTTGCTCCATGTGTAGTCCATATTGGAATCTCTAAAAAGGCTTATATTTAGGGACAGATGGAGTATTTCTATTGGTGATGCCGAATGAGAACCCAAAATGAGGATTTTAGGACAGTGAGGATTTTAGGACAGTGGCAATCTTGTTTGAAGCTGCATTCTTTTAGATGCGTACGTACAAAGCTACCATGTGCTCAACATTGCCACTCATCAGCATGTAATTATGGGACAACCATTGCGGACGTACAAAGCTACCATGTGCTCAACATTTGCCACTCAGCATGTTTCAAGAAAAGGAACATCATATGAACACGAATCCAAACGAGTAATGACTGTACATCCTTGGGAGTAATGAACGAACAATCGCTTCTGCCATCACTACTGCAAGAGCCACATCAAAAGGCATTTTGTTCTGGGGCTATAGCAGAGTGAGGATGACGATGGGCTTCAACTGATCATGACATTATGCTAAAGTGCGTATACACAGAGACCAACGACATCAGCCAGCGTCCTCAAATGCTTTGTGCTTCTCAAAATCGAATATACCAGAGTTTTCAGTCATGGTGCTAAATCTTCGCATATGTGTCGGTGCGTGCCCTCAGAGCCTCAGTGCGCCTACTCTTTCCCATTTCTTCTACCAACCAGTCGATACCCAGTTTGATCCCCGTCCTGCCATAAAAAGGTCATTAAGAAAGAGAGGTCTGCACAACTTTCTTCATGTCCACCTTCCAAGTGGCTAGTTCAATGTATCCTTGACTATCATATATTCATAGAAGAAAAATATATTAAGCAATGTATAGTTAAAATAGAATGAGTTAAGCAATGTGGTTGCTAGCCTAAACTGAATCATTGAAAGTCCATCTTGATAAGAAATTAGTAGAAATATTCATAATAATGGATCATCCTTCAGTATGAAGCAAATAAGTTTGGCAACTGAAGGAATTGCTCTACTTACCCATCATATGCAGATCCCGCAACAAACATATATGGCCTCTCATCAAACTCTTTAAGGTGAAGATGTCTGTCCAATTCTTCTTCTGTGACAGCTGCTGGTAAATCCTGTTGAGAGGAGCATCCAAACATGAAAAATATAAGAGGCAAGAGGAAAATGGCTAAAGCAACATATCAAGATGAAATGAACTTGCAGGGGACTAAATGAATAATATGGACAGCTATTTTTTTCTGCAGCGTCTCTCTCATCTTCAAAATGTTACGAATACCGAGTGCGATAATGCGTCAATTCTTGAACAACTTCAATTATGCGCAAGCACATGGTTAAAGCATGTTCCACCTCTTCCATGCTCTGAGCTCTACATATGATGCATATTCATGGCCTAGGGAGCATGGAAACTGGTATCCTCTGACACTTAAACAGCTGCGGATTCGTTTACAGTTACAACTACTGTGCATTGTATGCACATGAAAAAGAATTTTCCCAGAAGTGCCAATTTTCATCCAAGTAATTGCAGTTTTCAGTTCAGAGTGAATGCATTGAGTTTTGTAAGGTAATTTAGGGTGCGTTTGGTTTCCTTGCCCTGACGGGCCATAGCCTAGCTAGCCCAGCTAGCGCAAGTCAGCTTTGTTGACTTTGCCTGGTTGCACGATTTGGCTCGGAGTAGTTTTTTTTGCGTGGTGTGTCTTGCTGTTGAGAGTGATCCAAATTGGCTCTCCCAAGCTGGCGAGGATTTCATTGCCCCGTGAGGCTAACTTGCCGTCAAAAGCGATAATTTATGGGCTATACCAAACGCGTTCCCTAGCCTGGCAAGGCTATAACTGATTTTGCCTAGGATCCAAATGAACCCTTAAGTATGGTGTATATTACTCAACCTGTTTGTTGGCGAATACGAGTAGTGGTGCCTCTTGCAGATCCTCATGACGAAGCACTTTCTCTGCAACAAAAATGTTTGAGATCCTAACTTTTCCAATCCTTGACAGACTTCACTAGAACATACAGTTAACAGCACAAGTTACACAAATGTTTTGTGACGAAAGAAATGGAAGCAACTTACCAAGAGCAGATTTGGCATCTTCAAATGTTGATGCGGAGGCAGAGTCGATAACGTATACTATAGCATGAGCCTCATCATAATATTTCTCCCATATAGTTCTTAGGCCAGGCTGTCAAAAACATGTAGTTAGCATTTGAATTTGCAATGTCTAGAAAAAGAATGCTATCTAAATTGTAGTCTTTGTGAAATTATGGAATGAAGTTTATGTTTGCCTGTTAGCTTTCACAAAGTAAAGGTCATAACTACAGTCTAGTATGCTTCCTTAAGCAAAACTTAAACCACATAATGGGAAAGGTCTAACTTGTCAATTATCAGTAGTACCAAAGCTTGTGTTCTTAAAAGGCTGAAAGTACATCAGACAGCAGGAGCAGTAAGAGAGAAACTTCCGCAAAAATATTAGGTACATGATCACGAACGTAGACCAGGATCTCTGTAATATCAAAGTATAAGGTCTTACTAAGATAAGCATTTGCTTCAGTTTTGCCATAAACATGAAAAAACTTATAAACATGATGGTTACATGCCTTCCGTATAAGCATCAACTCTAATGTTCTAATAATTTGCATGTCCTGAGGATTCTAAAAAGGGATGAAAACTGGCCTACACTTGTCATTTATCTAATCCAGGTACTTTGGTTGCAAAATGAAGCGTGTATTCTATCTCCAGGTATTAAAGTAAGATCATGAAAAAAATAAAGTACAAATGCATTTGATCTGAACGTCAATTAGTTCCTTTTTTCCTTACACGGGAATGGGATCTTTATTGCTCAGTTAAAGGTTTAGAAAGCAGTGAAACACAATCCATTAACCAGTGCGACCCGGTTCTAGCAAAATTAGATACCACATGTGCAGCTCTACCATGGTTACGATTAATTTTCTTAAGCAAGAATCTCGATTTCCAGATTTCATCATTTTGATCTCCATTAATGAAAATGGAGATCGGAGAAATGAGCAAATATGAACCTATCTTTGATGAAATGAAAATAGTCCTGGATGATGAATGGAGAAATTTAATTGAAGAGCTTGTCAACCAGAAATTTTGGCCAATAGCACAAGAAACCATACCTGACCTCCCAGATCCCAGAAAACAAGTTTTACATTTGCATCTTCAATACGTCCAATATTAAGCCCCACAGTTGGACCAATACGATCATGTGGAAGACCTTCTCCTTTCAAATAGATTGACTTCAACTTTTCTAGCAAGGTCTACATAGTCATTATTAGAAGCACATCAAGTTTTGATACGAATACAATTATACAAACAAACCCAATCTTCAACACATAAGGGAGATAGTTGACTCAATACTTCATACATGTAAACACAAGTTTGAGATGGATTACCGTCTTCCCAGCCTTATCGACTCCAAGGATGAGCACACGGAACTCTGTCTTGCTGAACACATGGTTCCATAGACCATGTAACAAGGAGAACATTGCTGGTATTCCCCTCTTCTCAATCAGCTACCAGCTTACAGTGCAGATGACCCCTGAAACTGAAAAGTCAACCTCATGTTACAAACATATGGCTTGAGGGATGATCGAACATATGAAACTGAATCAAATAAACACTGGACAATGAGCAGGCTCCGGCTTGCAAAGTTCCAATGGTCACCGGCTCCAGCACAGTATCACCAACGCGATTCCCTGCCCGCCGCACTTGCAAAGCATGATATTCGCAAACTACACATTTCCAAACAGCGGATCCATCCAGACCATCTACCAACACCGTCTTGGGTATCAAACTGAATAAACGGCACCAATTCGGCCCAAGCGGAACCGATTGGACGCGGCTTCACCGATAGAGATCTCAACACCGATCCTACTACGTCCTTCCCCTCCCAGATCCCAATTCCGCCAAGGGGCGGGATCGGACTCAAAATTCCCGTGAATCCGAGCCACTGTCTCTGCAATTTACTAAGGCGTGTAGAAACCACCACGAAGAAGGCACAAGAAGCCGCGGCGGGATGGGCAGGATCTCTTCGGGCGAGCAAATTCCCCCTGTGAGATCTGAGAGAAGAGAGCAGGTGAGACGGAGGGAGAGGATCGCACCTTGCCGGCCGCCGCGCGGATCTGTAGGGAGACTGGGCGCGCTCGCGGTCACGCTCGCCGTCGCCGCCGCGTCGTTGGTCCTGGCTGCTGAGTTTTTCCTCTCTTTTTTTCGAGACAAGGTCCTGGCTGCCGAGTGCACTGCGCTCCGAATTGCGGAGAGCCTGGAGACGAAGAGGAAGCAGAAGAAAACGTGGGCCGGGGTTACAGGTCTCATGACTCCGCATTTGTTGGGCCGGCTGAGTTCATCCGTTGGACCTAAGGCACTCTGTGTTTGCAGCCCACGTGACTTTGGGGACGATGTTAACCCTCCAATGCTGTGGGAACACCCCCTCAGGAAAAAAAACTGTGTTGTGAGAACAAGTCGCGTTCTCGGCTCCAGAGGCCAGTCAAGATCAAGTCGTCGCAGACGTTCAAAGCCTAAGGGCGTATTTGGATTTTTGTATTGCACCTGGCTCGCACTCATCATACAATTATCTCGTTGTTTGGTATGATGCATGTCTAGCTGGGTCTGGCCCGACGGATGCAAAATGGCCCCCTGCCAGGCTGAGCTGAACCGCAAGTTTCGGCCGTTTCCGCAAGCCAGCACCCACGCCTGCACCCACGCAAGCAAGAGGACTAGGGTTTCCCTCCCCGTCGATTCACACCCTCATTTGTGTCGCTCTCCCCTTACTCGTCTCCTCTCTCCTGCAACACGGATCTTGCTACCCCGACGCCTTCGAGCACACTATCGGTGCGCATCCTCACCGCTGCAAAGGTAGCACTCTCCTCCTCCAGTTCCTCTTCCATTTGTCCCCATCTTTCTCGGACCCCTCTCTGTCGCTCCCGCTGCTTCTTCCATGCGGATGGGTAAGAAGGCGGCGAGGCAGGGGGCTGCCATTAGTGCGGACGGGGAGACGATCAAAGATGAGATCCCCCTGCTCGCAGTTTGGTCAGAGCCGAGCTCCTGTCCATGGCCCCCGTGGCCATGGAAGCTGCTCCCCTCGCTCCTATACATGGGCGAGCACACACAACACTCACGTGCATTCACCCCTGACTCACGCGCACACGCATGCCTCACATGCACACATCTGTCCTGGACCTCCTTATTGGAAATATGCCCTAGAGACAATAATATTGTATTACTATATTTTCATATTCATAATTAAGTGTGTATATTTCATGCTATACCTGCCATGATTTTGGAATATGCAATTCAATGGAAAACTCATTTGCTTGTGTGAAATGATAATGATAAAATAAAGGTTCCTAGTCTCGCATCTAAGACTAGCTCAAGTGTTGTTGGTGATCACCGGATCTTAGGATATCGTTAAGTGTAGCGATAGTGCAAAAACAACATTGAGCTTATGACATTGGAAGAACGATCATATAAATTGACCCAAACTTGTTCATTATGAATTGAGATAATATCGTATGTGATCAATTGTAATAACATAGAGTGTTAACATGTGATTTGCTACATAGATCATGAGAGTATTGTAGTCACTTCTTACCATACGGTGGGCTTTGGGGTTGCTCAAACCTCACCTATAACACGGTGATCATAATGACAACTTATATGTTCATCGAAAAGTTTGGCAAGGGACTAGATAGCTCGAGAGTGGGATTTGATGCTCCGGTGATGAAGAGATATTCTTAGGGCCCTCTCGATGTTACGGCATCAATCATCATCTGTCCAAACACAGGTGACTTCATCACGGAGTTGCCGAAACACGATAACAAGAAAGAAAAACAAAACCAGTAACGAGAATAGCAGCATAGTGAGCATGTGATGACTCGGGAGGATACCAACGCTGATGACCCACAAGTGTAGGGGGTCTATCATAGCCTTTTCGATAAGTAAGAGTGTCGAACCCAACGAGGAGAAGAAGGAAATGATAAGCAGTTTTCAGTAAGGTATTCTCTGCAAGCACTGAAATTATCGGTAACAGATAGTTTTGTGATAATGTAATTTGTAACGAGTAGCAAGTAATAAAAGTAAACAAGGTGCAACAAGATGGCCCAATCCTTTTTGTAGCAAAGGACAAGCCTGGACAAACTCTTATATGAAGGAAAGCGCTCCCGAGGACACATGGGAATTATCGTCAAGCTAGTTTTCATCACGATCATATGATTCGCGTTTGGTACTTTGATAATTTGATATGTGGGTGGACCGGTGCTTGGGTGATGTCCTTACTTGGACAAGAATCTCACTTATGATTAACCCCTACTGCAAGCATCTGCAACTACAACAGAAGTATTAAGGTAAACATAACCATAGCATGAAACATATGGATCCAAATCAGCCCCTTACGAAGCAACGCATAAACTAGGGTTTAAGCTCCTATCACTCTAGCAACCCATCATCTACTTATTACTTCCCAATGCCTCCCCCTAGGCCCAAACAATGGTGAAGTGTCATGTAGTCGACGTTCACATGACACCACTAGAGGGATGACAACATACATCTCATCAAAATATCGAACGAATACCAAATTCACATGACTACTTATAGCAACACTTCTCCCATGTCCTCAGGAACAAACGTAACTACTCACAAAGCATATTCATGTTCAAAATCATAAGGTTATTAATATGCATAATGAATCTGAACATATGATCTTCCACCAAGTAAACCAACGAGCATCAACTACAAGGAGTGATCAACACTACTAGCAACCCACAGGTACCAATCTGAGGTTTGGATACAAAGATTGGATACAAGAGATGAACTAGGGTTTGAGATGAGATGGTGCTGGTGAAGATGTTGATGGAGATTGACCCCCTCCCGATGAGAGGATCGTTGGTGATGACAATGGTGATGAGTTCCCCCTCCCAGAGGGAAGTTTTCTCGGCAGAACAGCTCTGCCGGAGCCCTAGATTGGTTCCGCCAAGGTTCCGCCTCGTGGCGGCGGAGTTTCGTCCCGTGAGCTTGCTTCTGATTTTTTTCTCTGACGAAAGACCTCATATAGCAGAAGATGGGCATCGGAGGGCCACTAGGGAGCCCACGAGGCAGGGGGGCGCGCCTAGGGGGTAGGGCGTGCCCCCACCCTCGTGGACGGTGGGTGGCCCCCGTATGGTACTTCTTTCGTCCAATATTTTTTATATATTCTGAAATGTGCTCCCATGAAGTTTTATGACTTTTGGAGCTGTGCAGAATAGGTCTCTAATATTTGCTCCTTTTCTAGCCCAGAATCCCAGCTGCCAGCATTCTCCCTCTTCATGTAAACCTTGTAAAATAAGAGAGAATAGGCATAAGTATTGTGACATAATGTGTAATAACAGCCCATAATGCAATAAATATCGATATAAAAGCATGATGCAAAATGGACGTATCAACTCTCCCAAGCTTAGACCTCGCTTGTCCTCAAGCGAAAGCCGAAATCGGAAGATATGCCCACATGTTTGGAGATAGAGGTGTCGATAAAATAAAATACGGACATGAGGGCATCATGATCATTCTTAGAGCAGCAACATATATATATATATATATATGTTGGGGAACGTAGTAATTTCAAAAATATTCCTACGCACACGCAAGATCATGGTGATGCATAGCAACGAGAGGGGAGAGTGTGTCCACGTACCCTCGTAGACCGAAAGCGGAAGCGTTAGCACAATGCGGTTGATGTAGTCGTACGTCTTCACGATCCGACCGATCAAGTACCGAACGCACGGCACCTCCGAGTTCTACACATTGTTCAACTCGATGATGTCCCTCAAACTCTGATCCAGCCGAGTGTTAAGGGAGAGTTTCGTTAGCACGACGGCGTGGTGACGATGATGATGTTCTGCCGATGCAGGGCTTCGCCTAAGCACTGCTATGGTATGATCAAGGTGGATTATGGTGGAGGGGGCACCGCACACGGCTAAGAGATCAAGAGATCAATTGTTGTGTCTATGGGGTGCCCCCTCCTCCGTATATAAAGGGGGGAGGAGGAGAGGGCTGGCCAAGGGGGTGGCGCGCCCTAGGAGGGGGAAACCTACTCCAAGTAGGTTTGCCCCTCCCTTTCCTAGTCCAAGAAGGAGGGGGAAGGAAGGAGTGGGAGAGGGGAAAGGCAAGGGGGGCGCCCCTTCCCCTTTCCTTGTCCTATTCGGACTCAAGGGGAGGGGCGCGCCTCTTTCCCTGGTCGGCCCCTCTCTCTCTCCACTAAGGCCCAACAAGGCCCATTAGTTCCCGGGGGGTTCCGGTAACCCCCGGTACTCCAATAAATGTCTGAAACCTTTCGGAACCTTTCCGGTGTCCAAACATAGTCGTCCAATATATCGATCTTTACGTCTCGACCATTTCGAGACTCCTCGTCATGTCCGTGATCACATCCAGGACTCCGAACTACCTTCAGTACATCAAAACATATAAACTCATAATATAATTGCCATCTAACTTTAAGCGTGCGGACCCTACGGGTTCGAGAACTATGTAGACATGACCAAGACACATCTCCGGTCAATAACCAATAGCGGAACCTGGATGCTCATATTGGCTCCTACATATCCTACGAAGATCTTTATCGGTCAAACCGCATAACAACATACGATGTTCCCTTTGTCATCGTTATGTTACTTGCCCGAGATTCGATCGTCGGTATCTCAATACCTAGTTCAATCTCGTTATCGGCAAGTCTCTTTACTCGTTCCGTAATACATCATCCCGCAACTAACTCATTAGTTGCATTGCTTGCAAGGCTTATAGTGATGTGCATTACCGAGTAGGTCCAGAGATACCTCTCCGACAATCGGAGTGACAAATCCTAATCTCGAAATAGGCCAACCCAACAAGTACCTTTAGAGACACCTGTAGAGCACCTTTGTAATCACCCAGTTACGTTGTGACGTTTGGTAGCACACAAAGTTTTCCTCCGATAAACGGGAATTGCATAATCTCATAGTCATAGGAACATGTGTAAGTCATGAAGAAAGCAATAACAACAAACTAAACGATCAAGTGCTAAGCTAACGGAATGGGTCAAGTCAATCACATCATTCTCCTAATGATGTGATCCCGTTAATCAAATGACAACTCTTTGTCTATGGCTAGGAAACATAACCATCTTTGATTAACGAACTAGTCAAGTAGAGGCATACTAGTGACACTCTGTTTGTCTATGTATTCACACATGTATCATGTTTCCGGTTAATACAATTCTAGCATGAATAATAAACATTTATCATGATATAAGGAAATAAATAATAACTTTATTATTGCCTCTAGGGCATATTTCCTTCAGTCTCCCACTTGCACTAGAGTAAATAATCTAGATTACACAGTAATTATTCTAACACACATGGAGCCTTGGTGCTGATCATGTTTTGCTCGTGGAAGAGGCTTAGTCAACGGGTCTGCAACATTCAGGTCCGTATGTATCTTGCAAATCTCTATGTCTCCCACCTGGACTTGATCCCGAATGGAGTTGAAGCGTGTCTTGATGTGCTTGGTTCTCTTGTGAAATCTGGATTCCTTTGCCAAAGCAATTGCACCAGTATTGTCACAAAAGATTTTCATTGGACCCGATGCACTAGGTTTGACACCTAGATCGGATATGCACTCCTTCATCCAGACTCCTTCATTTGCTGCTTCTGAAGCAGCTATGTACTCCACTTCACATGTAGATCCTGCTAAGACGCTTTGTTTAGAACTACACCAACTGACAGCCCCACCGTTTAATAAAAACACGTATCCGGTTTGCAATTTATAATCGTCCGGATCAGTGTCAAAGCTTGCATCGACGTAACCATTTACGACGAGTTCTTTGTCACCTCCATAAATGAGAAACATATCCTTCATCCTTTTCAGGTATTTCAGGATGTTCTTGACCGTTGTCCAGTGATCCACTCCTGGATTACTTTGGTACCTCCCTGCTAAACTAATAGCAAGGCACACATCAGGTCTGGTACACAGCATTGCATACATGACAGAACCTATGGATGAAGCATAGGGAACATCTTTCATTTTCTCTCTATCTTCTGCAGTGGTCGGGCATTGAGTCTTACTCAACTTCACACCTTGTAACACAGGCAAGAACCCTTTCTTTGCTTGATCCATTTTGAACTTCTTCAAAACTTTGTCAAGGTATGTGCTTTGTGAAAGTCCAATTAAGCGTCTCGATCTATCTCTATAGATCTTGATGCCCAATATATAAGCAGCTTCTCCGAGATCTTTCATTGAAAAACTCTTATTCAAATATCCTTTTATGCTATCCAAAAATTCTATATCATTTCCAATCAACAATATGTCATCCACATATAATATTAGAAATGCTACAGATCCCCCACTCACTTTCTTGTAAATACATGCTTCTCCAAAAGTCTATATAAAACCATAAGCTTTGATCACACTATCAAAACATTTATTCCAACTCCGAGAGGCTTGCACCAGTCCATAAATGGATCGCTGGAGCTTGCACACTTTGTTAGCTCCCTTTGGATCGATAAAACCTTCCGTTTGCATCATATACAACTCTTCTTCTAGAAATCCATTCAGGAATGCAGTTTTGACATCCATTTGCCAAATTTCATAATCATAAAATGCAGCAATTGCTAACATGATTCGGACAGACTTAAGCATCGCTACGGGTGAGAAAGTCTCATCGTAGTCAATCCCTTGAACTTGTCAAAAACCTTTTGCAGCAAGTCGAGCTTTATAGAAAGTAACATTACCGTCAGCGTCAGTCTTCTTCTTGAAGATCCATTTATTTTCAGTGGCTTGCTGTTCATCGGGTAAGTCAAACAAAGTCCACACTTTGTTCTCATACATGGATCCCATCTCGGATTTCATGGCCTCAAGCCATTTTGCGGAATCTGGGCTTACCATCGCTTCTTCATAGTTCGTAGGTTCGTCATGGTCTAGTAACATAACCTCTAGAACAGGATTACCATACCACTCTGGTGCAGATCTTACTCTGGTTGACCTACGAGGTTCAGTAACAACTTGATCTGAAGTTTCATGATCATCATCATTAACTTCCTCACTAATTGGTGTAGGTGTCCCAGGAACCGGTTTCTGTGATGAACTACTTTCCAATAAGGGAGCATGTACTGTTACCTCATCAAGTTCTACTTTCCTCCCACTCACTTCTTTCGAGAGAAACTCCTTCTCTAGAAAGATTACAAATTTAGCAACAAAAGTCTTGCCTTCGAATCTGTGATAGAAGGTGTACCCAACAGTCTCTTTTGGGTATCCTATGAAGACACATTTCTCTGATTTGGGTTCGAGCTTATCAGGTTGAAGCTTTTTCACATAAGCATCGCAGCCCCAAACTTTAAAAAACGACAACTTCGGTTTCTTGCCAAACCATAGTTCATAAGGCGTCGTCTCAACGGATTTAGATGGTGCCCTATTTAACATGAATGCAGTTATCTCTAGAGCATAACCCCAAAACGATAACGGTAAATCAGTAAGAGACATCATAGATCGCACCATATCCAGTAAAGTACGATTACGACATTCGGACACACCATTACGCTGTGGTGTTCTGGGTGGCGTGAGTTGCGAAACTATTCCACATTGTTTCAAATGAAGACCAAACTCGTAACTCAAATATTCTCCTCCACGATCAGATCGTAGAAACTTTATTTTCTTGTTACGATGATTTTGAACTTCACTCTGAAATTCTTTGAACTTCTCAAATGTTTCAGACTTATGTTTCATTAAGTAGATATACCCATATCTGCTTAAATCATCTGCGAAGGTGAGAAAATAACGATACCTGCTGCGAGCCTCAATATTCATCGGACCACACACATCTGTATGTATGATTCCCAACAAATCTGTTGCTCGCTCCATAGTTCTGGAGAACGGTGTTTTAGTCATCTTGCCCATGAGGCACGGTTCGCAAGTACCAAGTGATTCATAATCAAGTGGTTCCAAAAGTCCATGAGTATGGAGTTTTTTCATGCGCTTTACACCGATATGACCTAAACGGCAGTGCTGCAAATAAGTTGCCTATCATTATCAACTCTGCATCTTTTGGCTTCAATATTATGAATATGTGTATCACTAATATCGAGATTTAACAAAAAATAGACCACTCTTCAAGGGTGCATGATACGACTCCAACGTATCTATAATTTTGATTGCTCCATGCTATATTATCTACTGTTTTGGACATTATTGGGCTTTATTATCCACTTTTATATTATTTTTGGGACTAACCTATTAACCGGAGGCCCAGCCTGGAATTGTTGTTTTTGCCTATTTTAGGGTTTCGATGAAAAGGAATATCAAACAGAGTCCAAACGGAATGAAACCTTCGGGAACGTGATTTTCTCACCGAACATGATCCAGGATAACTATGCTCAATTCTGTCAATTGCTCAATAGTAATTCGTTCACCCACCGTAAAATACATATGCTCTTGAGAGAAGCCACTAGTGAAACCTATGGCCCCCGGGTCTATCTTAATCATATTAATCTTCCAATACTTAGTTATTTCCTTTACTTTTTACTTTGCTTTTATTTTACTTTGCACCTTTATCATAAAAATACCAAAAATATTATCTTATTATATCTATCAGGTCTCACTCTCGTAAGTGGCCATGTAAGGATTGACAACCCCTTATCGTGTTGGTTGCGAGGATTTATTTGTTTTGTGCAGGTGTGAGGGACTCGCGCGTAGCCTCCTACTGGATTGATACCTTGGTTCTCAAAAACTAAGGGAAATACTTACGCTACTTTGCTGCATCATCCCTTCCTCTTCAGGGAAAACCAACGCATTGCTCGAGAGGTAGAAAGAAGGATTTCTGGTGCCGTTGTCGGGGAGTCTACGCAAAAGTCAATATACCAAGTACCCATCACAATCCTTATCTCCCGCATTACATTATTTGCCATTTGCCTCTCGTTTTCCTCTCCCCCACTTCACCCTTGCTGTTTTATTCGCCCTCTCTCTCTATCCTCCCTCTCTTTCCCGTTTGCCTCTTTTTGCCCGCTTGCTTTTTGTTTGCTTGTGTGTTGGATTGCTTGCTTGTCACGTTGGCTCAAGATAACACTAAATTGTGTGATTTACCAATACCAACATGTAGCGACCCGACCTCAGACGGTCAAGCCTCTGTGTTACTGTGCCATCCCTGGATCAGTATGCTGGCACACACAGTACATCAATGTATATATCAAAGTGCAATCACATGTATAAATAACGTAAAATGATATATACCTCATAATACTCAGCGGAAACAATCAAACGGGTGTGGAGTCCCATCAACGCCATCGGCAGGTTGAGTGTAGACCGTAACCCTGTATCGTAATTCTTACTCGTCGAGGAAATATCTGCAACATGATACGTTGCAGCCGTGTAGGTCAGTACATTGAATGTACCGGCAAGATCACAATAAAAAGAACAGATGATAAAACTATACTATATGCATTATGGCTTTGTGGCTCTGTATCTGAATTTTGTTTGCGTAAAAGCTGGTTTTATTTTACCTACATCAAAGGCAAAAGTGAAGTCTGTACTATGGAGTTTTCTATCATGACATGGTTCCGCCAACCGATGTCTCATAGCCCAAAATCATCATAGGTTGCCCACAATTAAGTTATCAGTCCAGTGTTGAGAGTTCCGAGATAGATCCAAGTCCAGAGGCTCAAATTGTCCGTAACCGGGGACACGGCTAATCGATTAGGTTTAAACCCTCTGCAGAGGTTTGTACACTTTACCCGCAAGATTCGATCCCTCTCTTTACGTTCTCGCACTTCAGGGTGTTTGAGAACAAGATGACCGAAACATGGTCTTCCGAAGAGTTCCTCTGACCACTGTCCGGTGCTCATCCAATCCTACCGTAGTTCTACATCTGCTAGCACCGTCCCAGCCAGAGTCACAACTAAGGTCAACCAAGCCAGAGCCCATAGTGACTTGCGGTTGCACAGGTAAGCTTCCGGGCATGAAGTATTCTTCCGTCTCTTTGAGTCTGGGTGAAGCTTTCCGCAAGATGTCATGGCGCTTCTCCATGCATCCCGGCCAACCACTGGTTTCTCCAGGGTGCCCGTCAACCGTCCTTCACCCAGTAGTGTGTATTGAATTCTTGTCTCGAGTCTTGAAGTCTTGAGGCCTTGAAAATGCAGTCCTTGCAGATGCCATCATGGAGTTGTCGTCATTGACGTAGAGTCCTCCTTCTTCACACCACTCTCGAGCACTCATACCAAACCCCGTCTACTATAGCGTAGCATTAAAATAAATAACGTCCCGGGCTTGGTAACAGGGTGATGGGTTCCTACCTCATGCATACTAATCAACTACAAGAATTCAATATCACTACTGGAGGGATTGTTGCGAAGATGACACTAAATGCAATAAAACATAGGTATGAAAGCATGGTCAAAGTGAACTTGCCTGGTAATACTTGATGAAGATAACAACGCTGTCAGAAAATGACTTGGTAGAACTAATCGTCACTCCGTTTAAAATCTATATAGTCAAACATAGCATTCACATAAGCAAACATCCTAGCAAACAATTTTAGCACTCGAAATAAAAATCAAAACAGCAAGGAAAATCGATAATAAAACTCAAACAAAAATCAAAAGAAACTTCAAATAAAACTACAAAGAAAAACTACTAACGAAGATCTATGACTTTGCTACAAACATCTAATATAGTTTTGCCGTAAGTAAAAATTTAACAACAATTAAAATACTAAACTAATAAATTAACAGAAAATAAAATGTAAAATAACTAATTTAACAGAAAGTATTTTTTTCCATAAAATTTTATTTGCAAAAAGAAACAAATAAAAAGCTTTTATAAAACACTAACTATGACCTAAACAAGTTTTCATACAAAACT
This sequence comes from Triticum aestivum, assembly GCF_018294505.1. NCBI lineage: Eukaryota > Viridiplantae > Streptophyta > Magnoliopsida > Poales > Poaceae > Triticum > Triticum aestivum. Next base: position 54,596,076 of record NC_057794.1, read on the forward strand.
AAGAATTTTTTTTTAAATAAAAACAAAATTTTCTTTTGTTGACTAACAGAAACAAAACTAAATTTTTCAAGAGTGAAAAAAAGAAATAATTTGAAACTAATAAAAACAATAAAGAAAAGACTAAACCAAAACTATAACTAAAACAGTACTGTTTTGCTAAAAACCTAATTTAAATTAACCTGAAAATAAAATACTAAATACTACTGGATAAACAAAGGTCCTAGAGACCAGGAGCAAAAAGAATCGGTCGAAAATAATATTCCTAACTCAAAATATCTCAAATCTAGTGATTTGAGAAAATTCATACAAACACAAATTTAAACTGCTCAAATATGAAATACAATTGAACTAACAGAAACTTCATAAAATTTGTGATCCAAGGCAGTTGGAATCACTCAAAAATACCTCGTAGATAATTAACTATGGATTTTACAAGATTGAAACTATTCTGAAAAAAAACAGAACGAAAAAAAAAGTAGGTCGGGATTTACTGTAGCAGTTCCGATGATGGGGTTCTGGTGGAGCTCCGGTGACGTCCTCCGGTGGCCCTCTGGCGTCGGGGAAGGGACGGTAGGGTCGGTGGGTGGCTAGGATGGCCGGAGGTGGTGGGGCGGGGCGGCAATGGCGGCGGTGGTCCGGCGAACTCCGGCGAGGTGGCGCAGCGACGTGGGGTGAGGAGAGGAGAGGAGAGGTGTTGATTTGATGTGCTAGAGGGGGGGGGGTGCTTGGGTATTTATATTGGGGAAGGGAGGGTTTTGCTTGGGGTAGGGGACAAGAAATAGATTAGGATTAGGAAACAAAAGGGAAAAGATCTAGAAACAAATCGGAATAAACGAAACGGGATCAAATCCTACTAGTATTAGGAAAAAGGAAAAGGAGCGGCTCCCTGGCTCCCTTGGTGCGGCGCGTGTGATGGCCTTGTGGCTGGCCGGTGGTTTTGGCGGCTTGGGCCTTTGGCCCAAGGCGCTGCGGTATTTTTTTTTAAACAAAAATTTCAGAGAACTAAAAAAAATGACTAAAACTTTTATATAAGCATATAATATACCAAAATTTGCAGAAAAAGATTTTCTACAACATGAACATTATTTTAGCTTCAAATAAAATTCACAAAAATTCTAATAATTCACACAGTGTTACTGGTCCAATAAAATCCAATAAAAATCATTTTTAAAATACCAAAATGACTTCAAATTAATTTCTCTCCAATTTTCTGATGTAGGGAATCATGTTACCCTATTTTCCATATATTTTGTTTTTGGAGAAAAATAATTTGAATAAAACTCAAATAACTCCAAATTGAAAATAAATTCAAAAGAACTTTGAATTTAATTCTTTGAAACTCCCAACTCATATTTCATATAATTTGAAGAAGTCATTTTATCTTCGCTCGTGAAAATCACTGAGTTGCATGAAGTTTATGAATTAGAAAATATTTCCAAATGAAATTCAAATATTTTCAACACCCCTTTTTCATTTAAATGGAAGAAGTCATGTTATCCTCTCTCCAGGGTTTTGTGATGAGAAATATTTGAATTCACGGAGATCAGAAAGCAAAAATGAAAGTTTGGGAAAGTCCTTTTATTCCCTCTCATTTAACTTTCAAAAAGTTTCAAATTTCACTCAATCAATCACACAACAATTCAAACAAACAAACAAATCTATCTATTTATTATAACATTCCAAAATTTAGAATTTTGGGATGTTACAAATCTACCACCCTTAAAATGAATCTCGTCCTCGAGATTCGGAGAGGCTAGCAAGAAATAGGTTAGGGTTTGGGGGTCTTCAAAATCCATCGATCATCTCCGGGGTCTCGGGTGCTACCACCCTTAGAAGCATCGTTACAATTCCATCAAAACTCATATACTCCATCCTTATCGTTGACAGTGTTGGTCTTCTCAGATTGTAAGGATAAATCCTTCTCTGGGCTCTTTCGGTAGTGGCATAAGCTTTTCCTCAATTCTTTTGTCCTTTCATCTTGGTAAGGTTATTCCGAGATTGGGTCTTCATAGCCGATAGGTCTGGCGCCAATTCTAAACAACTATCGATATCTCATGGTGGTCAACGATTTATGGTTTCTCCTGCAGAAAACGGGTCTGGTTTGAACCTCACCGTATTTTCTACGGTTGGCAACAACTGCCTTGTACAAGGGGAAAAGAAATACCTATACCATTCTAAGGTTTAAACAAGGTTTTGATCGTTGTCTCTCTACTATAGGTAAGTCACTCAGGTTTACCATCCCATATAGCAAGGCGAATAATAAGAGTAAGTCGGCATGGTGATCAATCCATCCCGCACCCAAATCATTACCTTGTACATGGTTTAGCGAATCTCGCATTCTAACACTCGGTCATCCTCACAAGCATTGCAGAATTTCTCTTGTCGACGAACCAAGTTCGGAAAAATCCATTGATTCTGCAGGCCAAACAAACATCTATCGTTCCTTAACAACTCTCAGGTTTTGCGTAAACTCCTATAGAATCGTCGGTTGATCAAATCGTAGCTATTCCCAAAATTTCCTTTCTCCAGTGGGTACTTGATCCTTATTAATTCCTGGGCCTGTGGGTTATGGCCCACTTCAACACTAGTGCAGCTTTAACTCATCCTTGGAGTAACTCTCATGTTACACCTCCTTTAATTCCAGTAGTACTCTGTTTCTTCATACCATCATATCAAAAGCAAAACTCCAACTTATTTTGTCCAGCTTCCTTCTATGGACCGTCATGAATAACACATTTCTTTCTTCATTGATCCTGTGGCTTTACGGAGTACTACGGCACCAAAGACAAATGCACTAGTTTATCCATAAATCTCATTTTTCATATCAATCCTTTAGTACATCCTTAACCATTTTTCGTGAATCCAAATTCCAAAAGTTTATTACAAATGTCGCCACCCACATGGTTCGGTATGGTCAGACATTACTTCTAACTTTATTTATTTATCTTTCTCGAGGATTCTTCAGTCCCACTGGAATTGTGCGACATGCGCCTTGAAATCTTCAATCTTCTGTTTCATCGTGGTGGCCTTGAGCTTGACCTCCATCATCTCTGCATGCACTTCGCTTAGGTATTCCTGAGTATAACGGAGTCTTGCTTCAAGTATTTCTCCGATCTGGCGTATGGCTTCCATGGCTGCTTCACGAACAGCATCGAAGAAAGTTGCTTGTGGCACACGTGAAATGAAAAAGTACTGCCCCATCATCTTTGGGCAAACTCCTTTCAAATGGTGGAGGTGTACCTCCACATACCAAAGTTCCACTCCCTTTTGCATGAAAGGGTAGCCTTTGTAGATTGCATCTCCTTCAAGGTGAATATGCTTCATCATGTCCTTCAGGATCTTCGGGTAATCATGATCACTTGTCAGGGTCATGATTGTTTCCGGACCTTTAAGGAAAGACTCATAAAGGGTCGTCATCTGCAGTTGTGAAACAGAAATGATGCTCAGAATAAGGTACTTATCCCCTGGGGCATACATTCATATCATCCAAACAGAACTTCAAACTCAATTTCCAATTTCCTGTTTATGCATCACAACTCATCTTCTTCCATGTTCATCAAGAATATTAATTTCCAAGATAAGATAAAATATGACAACTCCTTAAAGCTTTTCAGCATGTGACATTACAACTTTATTGAGTCATGAACTATTACAATCTCAGAGTAATCTATTACATAACTCAACTCATTGAGCTCATGAAAATGAAATTGCTTTCTACTACTCTTATTATCCATATCAAAATTCCAGCTACTCAACTCCAGCTTTCATCTTGTCGGGACTTTTAATAGCATAATGTCCTGCCTCCTTGCAGCGAAAACAAATGACTTCTGACATGTCTCGGGGCTTCTTTGTGATTATGCGTGCTCCTTGGATTCTTGGCTTCTTTTCTGGACATTTACTAGCGTAATGACCTAAATCCTTGCACCTGTAACAGGTGATATGACTCAAGTCCTTCTCTGCAAAAATTGTGTTGTTCTCGGGTTGCCTTCTTTTTCTCTTCCTGGATTTCTCTGTAATGATCAGAGTTTCTATTTCCCGAGGATCAAACTTCACTACTGCTCTCGGGAAATATCCCAGATACTCTTTTATTCCCTTGGGGCAGTACTGCGAAAAATGTCCTTCTTCTCCACATGAATAGCAGGCATTGGAGTAAAATCTGTTGAGGCCTTCTCCATCAGGGTCTTCAACACATTCCTTCATCACAGGTTCTTTCATAACTTCTCGGAGGGCTTCTTTCATTCCTTCTTCCTGCTCCTGAATAGTTTGTTGCACCATGGGGTAAATGTGACACTGGGTCGGGTAGTGGGTGGTTCCTTCACACAAGAAACAAGTCACCTGACTAGTTGGGCATTCCTCAGCTGGGTGTTTCTCCTCACAATGAGGGCATCCATCCTTGTGTTCCTCCTGGGTGTGTCCTATTTCTCCGCAAATCTTGCAGGCACAAGGTTTATTTCTTGGTGTATCATGGTGCTTCCGGGTAAGACGTGATCTCAACAGGGTCTTCTTGAATTCCTCCCAAGTTCTTGCTCCATTAAATCCTTGTATGGCTTGATGCATTTTCCACCAGGTTGCAGCACTTTCTGTAAAGCACTGAAGAGCGTATTGAACCTCATACTTCCTTGGAATCAAATTGCTCCCGAAGTGATTTTCCATGTTCTGAATCCATAGCTCTGCCTCCGGCTGAGTCTTCGGTTCAGAGAATATCAGTCCAACTTCATTCATCATCTATGGGGTTCAAAAGTTTTGGGATGAGATATGAGAGAGGCGGGGAGGGATACACACAATACAAACGATAGTTTTTGAAGAAACAAGTTTTACTTTGTGGCTGTCAGAAAACATCAAACAAATGACAGCTCACAAATCGTCGCATCTAACGTAGGTGTATAACAGGGTTTGGTCTCTAAGGTCAAATAATTCTTCAGGAACTTTAAATTCTTCAAGTCTTCGGAGTCTTCAATTGTTGCAGCTGCAATTCTTCCAACGCATGGTGAAATCCTGTTTACTCTGAAATGGCCATCAGTTGTCCGATATCTTTAATTCTTGGAGCGACTTCAGTTGATCTTCCCTGTGGTCAAAAGGGAAAGGTGTATATTCTAACTATTTGAGGTGAGAGTGTCTATTTGATAAAATCAGAAAGATGAGGAGTAAGAGTCTTTTTGAAAATAAAGTTTTTGAGAAATCCTGTCCAAGGGCTTTCCGATTTCTAGGGTCACGTCCTACAGTCAACATGTGCTCTGATACCATTTCTGTAGCGACCCGACCTCAGACGGTCAAGCCTCTGTGTTACTGTGCCATCCCTGGATCAGTATGCTGGCACACACAGTACATCAATGTATATATCAAAGTGCAATCACATGTATAAATAACGTAAAATGATATATACCTCATAATACTCAGCGGAAACAATCAAACGGGTGTGGAGTCCCATCAACGCCATCGGCAGGTTGAGTGTAGACCGTAACCCTGTATCGTAATTCTTACTCGTCGAGGAAATATCTGCAACATGATACGTTGCAGCCGTGTAGGTCAGTACATTGAATGTACCGGCAAGATCACAATAAAAAGAACAGATGATAAAACTATACTATATGCATTATGGCTTTGTGGCTCTGTATCTGAATTTTGTTTGCGTAAAAGCTGGTTTTATTTTACCTACATCAAAGGCAAAAGTGAAGTCTGTACTATGGAGTTTTCTATCATGACATGGTTCCGCCAACCGATGTCTCATAGCCCAAAATCATCATAGGTTGCCCACAATTAAGTTATCAGTCCAGTGTTGAGAGTTCCGAGATAGATCCAAGTCCAGATGCTCAAATTGTCCGTAACCGGGGACACGGCTAATCGATTAGGTTTAAACCCTCTGCAGAGGTTTGTACACTTTACCCGCAAGATTCGATCCCTCTCTTTACGTTCTCGCACTTCAGGGTGTTTGAGAACAAGATGACCGAAACATGGTCTTCCGAAGAGTTCCTCTGACCACTGTCCGGTGCTCATCCAATCCTACCGTAGTTCTACATCTGCTAGCACCGTCCCAGCCAGAGTCACAACTAAGGTCAACCAAGCCAGAGCCCATAGTGACTTGCGGTTGCACAGGTAAGCTTCCGGGCATGAAGTATTCTTCCGTCTCTTTGAGTCTGGGTGAAGCTTTCCGCAAGATGTCATGGCGCTTCTCCATGCATCCCGGCCAACCACTGGTTTCTCCAGGGTGCCCGTCAACCGTCCTTCACCCAGTAGTGTGTATTGAATTCTTGTCTCGAGTCTTGAAGTCTTGAGGCCTTGAAAATGCAGTCCTTGCAGATGCCATCATGGAGTTGTCGTCATTGACGTAGAGTCCTCCTTCTTCACACCACTCTCGAGCACTCATACCAAACCCCGTCTACTATAGCGTAGCATTAAAATAAATAACGTCCCGGGCTTGGTAACAGGGTGATGGGTTCCTACCTCATGCATACTAATCAACTACAAGAATTCAATATCACTACTGGAGGGATTGTTGCGAAGATGACACTAAATGCAATAAAACATAGGTATGAAAGCATGGTCAAAGTGAACTTGCCTGGTAATACTTGATGAAGATAACAACGCTGTCAGAAAATGACTTGGTAGAACTAATCGTCACTCCGTTTAAAATCTATATAGTCAAACATAGCATTCACATAAGCAAACATCCTAGCAAACAATTTTAGCACTCGAAATAAAAATCAAAACAGCAAGGAAAATCGATAATAAAACTCAAACAAAAATCAAAAGAAACTTCAAATAAAACTACAAAGAAAAACTACTAACGAAGATCTATGACTTTGCTACAAACATCTAATATAGTTTTGCCGTAAGTAAAAATTTAACAACAATTAAAATACTAAACTAATAAATTAACAGAAAATAAAATGTAAAATAACTAATTTAACAGAAAGTATTTTTTTCCATAAAATTTTATTTGCAAAAAGAAACAAATAAAAAGCTTTTATAAAACACTAACTATGACCTAAACAAGTTTTCATACAAAACTAAGAATTTTTTTTTTAAATAAAAACAAAATTTTCTTTTGTTGACTAACAGAAACAAAACTAAATTTTTCAAGAGTGAAAAAAAGAAATAATTTGAAACTAATAAAAACAATAAAGAAAAGACTAAACCAAAACTATAACTAAAACAGTACTGTTTTGCTAAAAACCTAATTTAAATTAACCTGAAAATAAAATACTAAATACTACTGGATAAACAAAGGTCCTAGAGACCAGGAGCAAAAAGAATCGGTCGAAAATAATATTCCTAACTCAAAATATCTCAAATCTAGTGATTTGAGAAAATTCATACAAACACAAATTTAAACTGCTCAAATATGAAATACAATTGAACTAACAGAAACTTCATAAAATTTGTGATCCAAGGCAGTTGGAATCACTCAAAAATACCTCGTAGATAATTAACTATGGATTTTACAAGATTGAAACTATTCTGAAAAAAAACAGAACGAAAAAAAAAGTAGGTCGGGATTTACTGTAGCAGTTCCGATGATGGGGTTCTGGTGGAGCTCCGGTGACGTCCTCCGGTGGCCCTCTGGCGTCGGGGAAGGGACGGTAGGGTCGGTGGGTGGCTAGGATGGCCGGAGGTGGTGGGGCGGGGCGGCAATGGCGGCGGTGGTCCGGCGAACTCCGGCGAGGTGGCGCAGCGACGTGGGGTGAGGAGAGGAGAGGAGAGGTGTTGATTTGATGTGCTAGAGGGGGGGGGTGCTTGGGTATTTATATTGGGGAAGGGAGGGTTTTGCTTGGGGTAGGGGACAAGAAATAGATTAGGATTAGGAAACAAAAGGGAAAAGATCTAGAAACAAATCGGAATAAACGAAACGGGATCAAATCCTACTAGTATTAGGAAAAGGAAAAGGAGCGGCTCCCTGGCTCCCTTGGTGCGGCGCGTGTGATGGCCTTGTGGCTGGCCGGTGGTTTTGGCGGCTTGGGCCTTTGGCCCAAGGCGCTGCGGTATTTTTTTTTTAAACAAAAAATTTCAGAGAACTAAAAAAAATGACTAAAACTTTTATATAAGCATATAATATACCAAAATTTGCAGAAAAAGATTTTCTACAACATGAACATTATTTTAGCTTCAAATAAAATTCACAAAAATTCTAATAATTCACACAGTGTTACTGGTCCAATAAAATCCAATAAAAATCATTTTTAAAATACCAAAATGACTTCAAATTAATTTCTCTCCAATTTTCTGATGTAGGGAATCATGTTACCCTATTTTCCATATATTTTGTTTTTGGAGAAAAATAATTTGAATAAAACTCAAATAACTCCAAATTGAAAATAAATTCAAAAGAACTTTGAATTTAATTCTTTGAAACTCCCAACTCATATTTCATATAATTTGAAGAAGTCATTTTATCTTCGCTCGTGAAAATCACTGAGTTGCATGAAGTTTATGAATTAGAAAATATTTCCAAATGAAATTCAAATATTTTCAACACCCCTTTTTCATTTAAATGGAAGAAGTCATGTTATCCTCTCTCCAGGGTTTTGTGATGAGAAATATTTGAATTCACGGAGATCAGAAAGCAAAAATGAAAGTTTGGGAAAGTCCTTTTATTCCCTCTCATTTAACTTTCAAAAAGTTTCAAATTTCACTCAATCAATCACACAACAATTCAAACAAACAAACAAATCTATCTATTTATTTGTAACATTCCAAAATTTAGAATTTTGGGATGTTACACAACAACAATGATTTTATTAGCACTCCGATTGCTCCTCTTACCGATGTTGAATATTGTGAAATTAATGCCGCTTTGCTAAATCTTGTCATGAAAGATCCGTTTTCCGGCCTTCCTAGTGAAGATGGCGCTACCCATCTAAATAGCTTTGTTGATTTGTGTGATACGCAAAAGAAGAAAGATGTGGATAACGATATTGTTAAATTGAAGCTATTTCCTTTTTCGCTTAGAGATCGTGCTAAAGCTTGGTTTTCGTCTTTGCCTAAAAATATTATTGATTCATGGAATAAGTGCAATGATGCTTTTATCTCTAAGTATTTTCCTCCTGCTAAGATCATCTCCCTTAGAAACGATATTATGAATTTTAAGCAACTTGATCATGAACATGTTGCACAAGCTTGGGAGAGAATGAAATTAATGATACGTGATTGCCCTACTCATGGTTTGAATTTGTGGATGATTATACAAATATTTTGTGCCGGATTGAATTTTGCTTCTAGAAATCTTTTAGATTCGGCCGTGGGAGGCACTTTTATGGAAATCACTTTAGGAGAAGCTACTAAACTCCTAGATAATATTATGGTTAATTATTCCCAATGGCATACTGAAAGATCTACTAATAAAAAGGTGCATGCGATAGAAGAAATTAATGTTTTGAGTGGAAATATGGATGAACTTATGAAATTATTTGCTAGTAAAAGTGTTTCTTCTGATCCTAATGATATGCCCTTGTCTACTTTGATTGAGAATAATAATGAATCTATGGATGTGAATTTTGTTGGTAGGCACAATTTTGGTAACAACGTGTATAGAGGAAATTTTAATCCTAGGCCTTATCCTAGTAATCCCTCTAATAATTATGGTAATTCCTACAACAATTCTTATGGAAATTATAATAAGATGCCCTCTGATTTTGAATCTAATATTAAAGAATTTATTACTTCGCAAAAGAATTTCAATGCTTTGATTGAAGAAAAATTGCTTAAGATTGATGAGTTGGCTAGGAACGTTGATAGAATTTCTCTTGATGTTGATTCTTTGAAACTTAGATCTATTCCACCTAATCATGATATCAATGAGTCTCTCAAAGCCATGAGAATTTCCATTGATGAGTGCAAAGAAAGAACCGCTAGGATGCGTGCTAAGAAAGATGCCTTTATAAGAACGTGTTCTTCTAGTTCCTATGAAAATAAAGATGAAGATCTAAAAGTTATTGATGTGTCCCCTATTAAATCTTTGTTTTTCAATATGAATCTTAATAATGATGGGACTGAATATGATACACCTTTACCTAGAAGGTGTTCCAAGAATTCGGAGTTTTTAGATCTTGATGCTAAAATTGATGAAAGTGGGATCGAAGAAATTAAAACCCTAGATGTTGCTAAACCCACTATTTTGGATTTCAAGGAATTTAATTATGAAAATTGCTCTTTGATTGATTGTATTTCCTTGTTGCAATCCGTGCTAAATTCTCCTCACGCTTATAGTCAAAATAAAGCGTTCACTAAACATATCGTTGATGCCTTGATGCAATCTTATGAAGAAAAACTTGAGTTGGAAGTTTCTATCCCTAGAAAACTTTATGATGAGTGGGAACCAACTATTAAAATTAAGATTAAAGATCATGAGTTCTATGCTTTATGTGATTTGGGTGCTAGTGTTTCCACGATTCCAAAGACTTTGTGCGATTTGTTAGGTTTCCGTGATTTTGATGATTGCTCTCTAAACTTGCACCTTGCGGATTCCACTATTAAGAAACCTATGGGAAGAATTAATGATGTTCTTTGTAACGCCCCGAGACCGATGTGCCAGGTGTCCGGCAGTTATTCGCTGTCGTTGTCAGGTCTTTTGCTTGCGTGTTGCATCTTATCATGTCATCATGTGCATTGCATCATCATGTTTTCAAAACTTGCATCTGTCCGGGTCTCCCCGTTCCTTCCGTTGTCCGTTCTGAGTCCAACCACACTTGCACGCGCCCGCGGCATGTCCGAAATAGTATTTTATAAGTGGCTGGAAAATGTCCTCGGAATGGGATGAAAGTTGATGTGTGGTCTTATTATAGTGTAGATAGATCGCCTGTCAAGTTTCATCGCATTCGGAGTTCGTTTGATAGCCCAACCGTTAAACTATAGCGGCATTATAGCCGGGCAAACATCGGACGTTTTCGGTCTCCGGAAACAGTTGCCGGGCTGCACTCCTCTCCTCTCATCTTAGCCCAACCTCTCTTCACAGCCCACTAGCCCACCTATCTAACCCCCCTCCGCTCCGGGTCGTCCGTTCGAGATCGAACGGTTCCGGAACGGACTAAAACCCCCAACCCTATCTCCTCCTGCTATATATAGCAGCCCCCCTTGCCATTTTTGGCCTTCTCCTTCCTCCTCCTCGAAATCCGCGCCCCCAATCATCAGCCAGCCACCTCCCACCTCCTCTCCTCTATTTCCACCGCCGGCCACCTCGTCCCTACCACTTGGCGCCATCCTGGTGGCCAGCCGCCACCACGTAGGACGCCCGCAGCCAACGGGAAGCCGCCACGTCGCCTCCCCGCGCCCCACATCGCCCCGCGCCGCCAGGCCCGCTCCAGGCCCGCCCGGGCCCCGATCTGGGCTCTGAGGCCCACACCGCGCCGCCCCTGCTCCCCGAGCTCCGGATCGGGATCCGAGCTCCGGATCGGGAGAGGGAGATCCCGATCCGAGCTCCTCCACCGCTCTGCCCTGTCTCCACGCCTCACCGCCGGCGAGCACTTCGACAGCAGGCCAGTGCCGCCCTCGCCTCCCTCTCTCTCCCTTCCCGTTCTCCTTCCTCTCCTCACCAGCTCTCTTCCTCCCTCTGTTGCCACAGGAAACCGCCGCCGCCTCCATGAACGAGCTCCACCTCGCTGGATCCCGCATCCCTGAGCGCCGTCGACCACCTGTGTCACCGGATCTGGAACACCCGTCCTCGGATCCATCCATCCCCGTCGTCCTCCGGCTCCCTATGCGTCGCGCCGCCGTCCCCATCACCGGCAGCCGCCGCGCCATGCTCCTGCCTCTGCTCGAGCAGAGGAGGACGAGCGCTTCCCTACTGGGCCACCTTCCTCGCGCGCATGTGGGCCAACCACGCACAAGGCCAGCGTGCCCTGCCAGGCCGCCTCCTCCACAGATCTGGGCCAAGCCCATGGTGAGAACCCCCCTTTAGATCTCTGTGCGGTTGGGCCAGCCAGATTCGACCCATGTCACATTTTTTTCCGTTCTGCGATTTGTCCATTTATCCAGGGAAAACCAGTTTTGTAGTTTAGCCCCTAGAACCATGCATCTAATAACTTCTCACCCAGGCATCGGAATTAAACAACTTATATATGAAACTTGTTTAGAATTTTGTCTAGATTCATAATATCCAACTTTCATCTATGTTTGAAATGTTAAAAATGTTGTTTGCATTAATTTGCTCCTATGCCATGTTAAAATGATTTATTTCATAACTAAATAACCGTAGCTCGGATTTTAATAAACTTTATATGTAAATGGGGTAGAAAAATGCCTAGTTTAACATGGTGACCTTTATTTGCATGTTAAACAACTCTAAAATTGTGTTTAGGGCAGAACAGTACCAAATCTAAAATATGCTATGGGGATTTACCAGAATTGTTGTTCGTTGCTTCCGGCCTCATTTAAACTTGACTAGATAGGTAGTTTTACTTTGCTTCACCCTCTTGCCATGCTAACAACATTTAATCTGGTTGGGTACCTAAACGAGAGAGAACTAAATAAGTCATGTGGTGTTTTCCTCAATATGCAACGGAGTTACATGTTGAGCTCCACTTAATTTGTAGGATGGTTTGTGCACTTTGCCATGCCATGCTTCATTAAACCGGACATGCATCATACTCGATTGTGCATCATGCCATGTTGATGTGTTGGTTGTTTACCATGATTGTTTGTTTCTTTCCGGTGTTGCTTCTTCGGGTTGGTTCCGATAACGTCGTGTGTGTGAGGATCCGTTCGACTATGTTCTGTTTGTCTTCTTCATGGACTCGTTCTTCTTCCTTGCGGGATTTCAGGCAAGATGACCATACCCTCGATATCACTTCTATCTTTGCTTGCTTAGTTGCTCGCTCTTTTTCTATGCCTATGCTGCGATACCTACCACTTGCTTATCATGCCTCCTACTTTGTTGAACCAAGCCTCTAACCCACCTTGTCCTAGCAAACCGTTGTTTGGCTATGTTACCGCTTTGCTCAGCCCCTCTTATAGCGTTGTTAGTTGCAGGTGAAGATTGAAGTTTGTTCTTGGTTGGAACATGGAGATCGTTCCTTGTTGGAACATTGTTTACTTGTTGGGATATCATAATATATCTTATTTTAATTAATGCATCTATATACTTGGTAAAGGGTGGAAGGCTCGGCCTTATGCTTGGTGTTTTGTTCCACTCTTGCCGTCCTAATTTCCGTCATATCGGTGTTATGTTCCCGGATTTTGCGTTCCTTACGCGGTTGGGTAAATAATGGGAACCCCTTGACAGTTCGCTTTGAATAAAACTCCTCCAGCAAGGCCCAACCTTGGTTTTACCATTCGCCATCTAGCCTTTTCCCTTGGGAGTCGCGCATCCCGAGGGTCATCTTATTTTAACCCCCCCGAGCCAGTGCTTGTCTAAGTGTTGGTCCGAACTGAGTAGACTGTGGGGCCACCTCGGGGAAACTTGAGGGCTGGTTTTACTCGTAGGATGTCTCATCCGGTGTTGCCCTAAGAACGAGATATGTGCAGCTCCCATCAGGATGTCGGCACATCGGGCGGCTTTGCTGGACTTGTTTTACCATTGTTGAGGATGTCTTGAAGAACCGGGATACCGAGTCTGATCGGAATGTCTCGGGAGGAGGTCTATTCCTTCGTTGACCGTGAGAGCTTGTGATGGGCTAAGTTGGGACACCCCTGCAGGGATTTGAACTTTCGAAAGCCGTGCCCGCGGTTATGGGCAGATGGGAATTTGTTAACGTCCGGTTGTAGAAAACCTGAAGCCGACCTTAATTAAAATACATCAACCGCGTGTGTAACCGTGATCGTCTCTTTCCGGCGGAGTCCGGGAAGTGAACACGGTGTTGGAGTTATGCTTGACGTAGGTTGTTTTAGGATCACTTCTTGATCATACTTTCATCGACCGTGCTTTGCTTTCTCTTATCGCTCTCATTTGCGTATGTTAGCCACCATATATGCTAGTCACTTGCTGCAGCTCCACCTCATACCTTCACCTTACCCATAAGCTTAAATAGTCTTGATCGCGAGGGTGCGAGATTGCTGAGTCCCTGTGGCTCACAGATACTTCCAAAACCAGTTTGCAGGTGCCGATGAGTCCATGCAGGTGACGCAACCAAGCTCAAGGAGGAGCTCGATGAAGATCTTGTCCTTTATGTTGTTTCGTTCTAGTCGATCAGTAGTGGAGCCCAGTTGGGGTCGATCGGGGACCGTGTCGCATTTGGGGTTCTTCTTTTATTTTGGTTCTGTAGTCGGACCTTGATTGTATTTGGTTGATGTAATGCTTTATTCATGTATTGTGTGAAGTGGCGATTGTAAGCCAACTATGTATCTCTTTCCCTTATGTATTACATGGGTTGTGTGAAGATTACCTCACTTGCAACATTGCTTTCAATGCGGTTATGCCTCTAAGTCGTGCTTCGACACGTGGGAGATATAGCCGCATCGAGGGTGTTACATTCTTATTGTTGCAAATAGAAATTATGTACTCGTAGATTTTATTGTTCTTGACATAGATTGCAATCCTTCATGTCCTATTATTCTTGGTAGACCTTTCCTTAGAATGATTGGTGCAATTATTGATATGAAGGAAGGAAATATTAGATTCCAATTTCTGTTAAGGAAAGGCATGGAACACTTTACTAGAAAGAAAATTAAATTACCTTATGAATCTATTATTAGAGCCACTTATGGATTACCTACCAAAGATGGCAATACCTAGATCTATCCTTGCTTTTTATGCCTAGCTAGGGGCGTTAAACGATAGCGCTTGTTGGGAGGCAACCCAATTTTATTTTTATTCCTTGATTTTTGCTCCTATTTAGTAATAAATAATTTATCTAGCCTCTGTTTAGGTTATGTTTTTTGTGTTTAATTAGTGTTTGTGCCAAGTAGAACCGTTGGGAAGACTTGGGGAAAGTCTTGATATCGTGCTGTAAAAAAATAGAAACTTTAGCGCTCACGAGAACTGCTGCCATTTTTATTTGGAAAGTGCTATTTAGTTAATTATTTTTGCATATGATTAATAGATAAATTTCTCATGTCCAGAAATTTATTTTAGAATTTTTGGGGTTCCAGATCTTGCGCTAGCTACAGATTACTACAGACTGTTCTGTTTTTGACAGATTATGTTTTTCGTGTGTTGTTTGCTTATTTTGATGAATCTATGGCTAGTAAAATAGTTTATAAACCATAGAGAAGTTGGAATACAGTGGGTTTAACACCAATACAAATAAAGAATGAGTTCATTACAGTACCTTGAAGTGATCTTTTGTTTTCTTTCGCTAACGGAGCTCACGAGATTTTCTACTTTAAGTTTTGTGTTGTGAAGTTTTTAAGTTTTGGGTAAAGATTTGATGGATTATGGAACAAGGAGTGGAAAGAGCCTAAGCTTGGGGATTACCATGACACCCCCAAGATAATCTAAGGACACCTAAAAGCCAAAGCTTGGGGATTCCCCGGAAGGCATCCCCTCTTTTCGTCTACTTCTATCGGTAACTTTACTTGGAACTATATTTTTATTCACCACATGATATGTGTTTTGGTTGGGGTATCTTGTATGATTTGAGTCTTTGCTTTTTAGTTTACCACAATCATCCTTGCTGTACACACCTTTTGAGAGAGCCATACATGATTTGGAATTTGTTAGAATACTCTATGTGCTTCGCTTATATCTTTTTGAGTTGTATAGTTTTGCTCTAGTACTTCACTTATATCTTTTAGAGCACGGTGGTGGATTTGTTTTATAGAAACTATTGATCTCTCATGCTTCACTTAGATTATTTTGAGAGTCTTAAATAGCATGGTAATTTGCTTAAATAATCCTAATATGCTAGGTATTCAAGATTAGTAATTTGTTTTTCTTATGAGTGTTTTCAATACTAAGAGAAGTTTGATGCTTGATGATTGTTTTGTGATATGGAGGTAATAATATCAAAGTCGTGCTAGTTGAGTAGTTGTGAATTTGAGAAATACTTGTGTTGAAGTTTGCAAGTCCCATAGCATGCACGTATGGTAAACGTTATGTAACAAATTTGAAACATGAGGTGTTATTTGATTGTCTTCCTTATGAGTGGCGGTCGGGGACGAGCGATGGTCTTTTCCTACCAATCTATCCCCCTAGGAGCATGCGCGTAGTGCTTGATTTTTGATGACTTGTAGATTTTTGCAATAAGTATGTGAGTTCTTTATAACTAATGTTGAGTCCATGGATTATACGCACGCTCACCCTTCCATCATTGCTAGCCTCTTTAGTACTGTGCATTGCCCTTTCTCACATTGAGAGTTGGTGCAAACTTGGCCGGTGCATCCAAACCCCATGATATGATATGCTCTTTCACACATAAACCTCCTTATATCTTCTCAAACAGCCATCAAACCTACCTATTATGGCATTCCCATAGCCATTCAGAGATATATTGCCATGCAACTTTCCACCATTCCGTTTATCATGACACATTCATCATTGTCATATTGCTTAGCATGATCATGTAGTTGACATAGTATTTGTGGCAAAGCCACCATTCA
Source organism: Triticum aestivum (assembly GCF_018294505.1). Classification (NCBI taxonomy): domain Eukaryota; kingdom Viridiplantae; phylum Streptophyta; class Magnoliopsida; order Poales; family Poaceae; genus Triticum; species Triticum aestivum. Next base: position 54,612,543 of record NC_057794.1, read on the forward strand.
TAATTCTTTCATACATGTCACTCTTGGTTCATTGCATATCCCGGTACACCGCCGGAGGCATTCATATAGAGTCATATCTTGTTCTAAGTATCGAGTTGTAATTCTTGAGTTGTAAATAAATAGAAGTGTGATGACCATCATTCATAGAGCATTTTCCTAAAAAAAGGAGAAAGGCCAAAAAAAGAGAAAGGCCAAATAAAAAAAGAAAGGCCAAATAATATATATATATATATATATATATATATATATATATAAAGAAGGACAATGCTACTATCCTTTGCCACACTTGTGCTTCAAAGTAGCACCATAATCTTCATAATAGAGAGTCTTTTGTTTTTTCACTTTCATATACTAGTGGAAAATTTTCATTATAGAACTTGGCTTGTATATTCCAACAATGGGCCTCCTCAAGTGCCATAGGGCTTCATGAGCAAGCAAGTTGGATGCACACCCACTTAGTTTCTTTTGTTGAGCTTTCATACATTTATAGCTCTAGTGCATCCGTTGCATGGCAATCCCTACTCCTTGCATTAACATCAATCGATGGGCATCTCCATAGCCCATTGATTAGCCTCGTTGATGAGAGACTTTCTCCTTTTTTGTCTTCTCCACATAACCCCATCATATTCTATTCCACCCATAGTGCTATATCCATGGCTCGCGCTCATATATTGTGTGAAAGTTTATAAGTTTGAGATTACTAAAGTATGAAACAATTGCTTGGCTTGTCATCGGGGTTGTGCGTGATGAGAGCATTCTTGTGTGACGAAAATGGAGCATGACTAAACAATATGATTTTGTAGGGATGAACTTCTTTGGCCATGTTATTTTGAGAGGACATAATTGCTTAGTTAGTATGCTTGAAGTACTATTATTTTTTATGTCAATATGAACTTTTATCTTGAATCTTCCGGATCTGAATATTCATACCACAATTAAGAAGAATTACATTAAAATTATGCCACTCCGCATCAAAAATTCTGTTTTTATCATTTACCTACTCGAGGACGAGCAGGAATTAAGCTTGGGGATGCTTGATATGTCTCCAACATATCTACAATTTTTGATTGCTCCATGCTATATTATCTACTATTTTGGACATTATTGGGCTTTATTATCCACTTTTATATTATTTTTGGGACTAACCTATTAACTGGAGGCCCAGCCCAGAATTGTTGTTTTTTTTGCCTATTTTAGGGTTTCGAAGAAAGGGAATATCAAACGGAGTCCAAACGGAATGAAACCTTCGGGAACGTGATTTTCTCACCGAACATGATCCAGGAGACTTGGACCCTACGTCAAGAAACAAAGGAGGAGGCCACGAGGTAGGGGGCGCGCCTACCCCCAGGCGCGCCCTCCACCCTCGTGGGCCCCCTGTTGCTCCACTGACGTACTCCTTGCTCCTATATATACCTACGTACCCCCAAACGATCAGATACGGAGCCAAAACCCTAATTCCACCGCCGTAACTTTGTATATCCATGAGATCCCATCTTGGGGCCTGTTCCGGAGCTCCGTCGGAGGGGGTATCCATCACGGAGGGCTTCTACATGATCACCATAGCCCCTCCGATGAAGTGTGAGTAGTTTACCTCAGACCTACGGGTCCATAGTTATTAGCTAGATGGCTTCTTCTCTCTTTTTGGATCTCAATACAATGTTCTCCCCCTCACTTGTGGAGATCTATTCGATGTAATCTTCTTTTTGCGGTGTGTTTGTTGAGACCGATGAATTGTGGGTTTATGATCAAGTCTATCTATGAACAATATTTGAATCTTCTCTGAATTATTTTATGTATGATTGGTTATCTTTGCAAGTCTCTTCGAATTATCAGTTTGGTTTGGCCTACTAGATTGATCTTTCTTGCAATGGGAGAAGTGCTTAGCTTTGGGTTCAATCTTGCGGTGTCCTTTCCCAGTGACAGTAGGGGCAGCAAGGCACGTATTGTATTGTTGCCATCGAGGATAACAAGATGGGGTTTTCATCACATTGCATGAGTTTATCCCTCTACATCATGTCATCTTGCCTAAGGCGTTACTCTGTTTTCATTAACTTAATACTCTAGATGCATGCTAGATAGCAGTCGATGAGTGGAGTAATAGTAGTAGATGCAGGCAGGAGGCGGTCTACTTGTCTCGGACGTGATGCCTATATACATGATCATATCTAGATATTCTCATAACTATGCTCAATTCTGTCAATTGCTCGTCAGTAATTTGTTCACCCACCGTAAAATACCTATGCTCTTGAGAGAAGCCACTAGTGAAACCTATGGCCCCCGGGTCTATCTTCATCATATTAATCTTCCAATACTTAGTTATTTCCTTTACTTTTTACTTTGCTTTAATTTTACTTTGCATCTTTATCATAAAAATACCAAAAATATTATCTTATCATATCTATCAGGTCTCACTCTCGTAAGTGGCCGTGTAAGGATTGACAACCCCTTATCGTGTTGGTTGCGAGGATTTATTTGTTTTGTGCAGGTTCGAGGGACTCGCGCTTAGCCTCCTACTGGATTGATACCTTGGTTCTCAAAAACTAAGGGAAATACGTATGCTACTTTGCTGCATCATCCCTTCCTCTTCAGGGAAAACCAACGCAATGCTCAAGAGGTAGCAGTGCATGACCATAAAAGATATTACTGATATAAATAGAACAACCATTATTCTTTGATTTAAATGAATAACCGTCTAGCATCAAACAAGATCCGGATATAATGTTCATGCTCAATGCTGGCACCAAATAACAATTATTCAGTTCTAAAACTAATCCCGAAGGTAGATGTAGAGGTAGCATGACAACTGCGGTGACATCGACTTTGGAACCATTTCCCACGCACATCGTCACCTCGTCCTTAGCCAATCTTTGCTTAATCCGTAGCCCATGTTTCGAGTTGCAAATGTTAGCAACAGAACCAATATCAAATACCCAGGTGCTACTGCGAGCATCAGTAAGGTACACATCAATAACATGTATATCACATATACCTTTGTTCACCTTGCCATCCTTCTTATCCGCCAAATACTTGGGGCAGTTCCGCTTCTAGTGACCAGTCTGCTTGCAGTAGAAGCACTCAGTCTCAGGCTTAGGTCCAGACTTGGGTTTCTTCTCTTGAGCAACAACTTGTTTGACGTTCTTCTTGAAGTTCCCCTTCTTCTTCCCTTTGCCCTTTTTCTTGAAACGGTGGTCTTATTGACCATCAACACTTGATGCTCCTTCTTGATTTCTACCTCCGCAGCCTTTAGCATCGCGAAGAGCTCGGGAATTGTCTTATTCATCCCTTGCATATGATAGTTCATCATGAAGCTTTTGTAGCTTGGTGGCAGTGATTGAAGAACTCTGTCAATGACACTATCAACAGGAAGATTAACTCCTAGTTGAGTCAAGTGATTATGATACCCAGACATTTTGAGTATATGTTCACTGACAGAACTATTCTCCTCCATCTTGCAGCTATAGAACTTATTGGAGACTTCATATCTCTCAATCTGGGCATTTGCTTAAAATATTAACTTCAATTCCTGGAACATCTCATATGCTCCATGATGTTCAATACGTCGTTGAAGTCCCGGCTCTAAGCCGTAAAGCATGTCACACTGAACTATCGAGTAGTCATCAGCTTTACTCTACAAAACGTTCTTAACATTGTCAACAACATCTGCAGTAGGCCTGGCACCCAGAGGTGCTTCCAGGACGTAATTCTTCTGTGCAGCAATGAGGATAATCCTCAAGTTACGGACCCAGTCCGTGTAATTGCTACTGATACGTCTCCAACGTATCTATAATTTTTGATTGCTCCATGCTATATTATCTTCTGTTTTGGACATTATTGGGCTTTATTATCCACTTTTATATTATTTTTGGGACTAACCTACTAACCGGAGGCCCAGCCCAGAATTGCTGTTTTTTTGCCTATTTTAGGGTTTCGAAGAAAAGGAATATCAAACGGAGTCCAAAAGGAATGAAACCTTCGGGAACATGATTTTTGCAACGAACAAGATCCAGGAGACTTGGACCATACGTCAAGCAACCAACAGGGAATCCACGAGGTAGGGGGCGCGCCTACCCCCCCCCAGGCGTGCCCTCCACCCTTGTGGGCCCCCTGTTACTCCACCGACATACTTCTTCCTCCTATATATACCTATGTACCCCCAAACGGTCAGATACGGAGCCGAAACCCTAATTCCACCGCCGTAACTTTTTGTATCCATGAGATCCCATCTTGGGGCCTGTTCCAGAGCTCCGCCGGAGCGGGCATCGATCACAGAGGGCTTCTACATCAACACCATAGCCTCTCCGATGATGTGTGAGTAGTTTACCTCAGACCTTCGGGTCCATAGTTATTAGCTAGATTGCTTCTTCTCTCTTTTTGGATCTACAATGTTCTCCCCCTCTCTTGTGGAGATCTATTTGATGTAATCTTCGTTTGCGGTGTGTTTGTTGAGACCGATAAATTGTGGGTTTATAATCAAGTTTATCTATGAACAATATTTGAATCTTCTCTGAATTCTTTTATGTATGATTGGTTATCTTTGCAAGTCTCTTCGAATTATCAGTTTGGTTTGGCCTACTAGATTGATCTTTTTTGCAATGGGAGAAGTGCTTAGCTTTGGGTTCAATCTTGCGGTGTCCTTTGCCAGTGACAGTAGGGGCAGCAAGGCACGTATTGTATTGTTGCCATCGAGGATAACAAGATGGGGTTTTCATCATATTGCATGAGTTTATCCCTCTACATCATGTCATCTTGCTTAAAGCGTTACTCTGTTCTCTTGAACTTAATACTCTAGATGCATGCTGGATAGCAGTCCATGTGTGGAGTAGTAGTAGATGCAGGCAGGAGTCGGTCTACTTGTCTCGGACGTGATGCCTATATACATGATCATAACTAGATATTCTCATAACTATGGTCAATTCTGTCAATTGCTCAACAGTAATTTGTTCACCCACCATAAAATACATATGCTCTTGAGAGAAGCCACTAGTGAAACCTATGGCCCCCGGGTCTATCTTCATCATATTAATCTTCCAATACTTAGTTATTTTCGTTGCCTTTTATTTTACTTTGCATCTTTATCATAAAAATACCAAAAATATTATCTTATGATATCTATCAGATCTCACTCTCGTAAGTGACCATGTAGGGATTGACAACCCCTTATCACGTTGGTTGCGAGGATTTATTTGTTTTGTGCAGGTGCGAGGGACTCACGCGTAGCCTCCTACTGGATTGATACCTTGGTTCTCAAAAACTGAGGGAAATACTTACGCTACTTTGCTGCATCACCCTTTCCTCTTCAAGGGAAAACCAACGCAGTGCTCAAGAGGTAGCAAGAAGGATTTCTGGCGCCGTTGCCGGGGAGGTCTACATAAAAGTCAACATACCAAGTACCCATCACAAACCCTTATCTCTCGCATTACATTATTTGCCATTTGCCTCTCGTTTTCCTCTCCCCCACTTCACCCTTGCTGTTTTATTCGCCCTCTCTCTCTATATCCTCCCTCTCTTTCTCTATTTGCCTCTTTCTTGCCCTTTGCACTTTCTGCCGTTATGTCTGAAATTGGGAAAATTATTGTTGATATGGACAATAATAATATCATGAAAAATTCTGATGCTCTTGCTGAAGAACCCCCTATCTTACATACAAAAAAATTCCGTATTGGTAATATTATTGGAAAATGAGTTATCCAAGATTTCTTTACTTGTGTCAGTGCTTTACCTTCTATGGGTAGTTCTATCCTTCATAGAACTAGTAGTCTTGCGGACGCTATTGCCATGCTTGTAGTTGAACTTGAAAGACAATTCATGCACATGCACCCTTGCATACAAAGGATTTTCCTAGAATTTTCTAATATTGAGCATTCTTCTGTTAAGCGTGCCGCTACTATCTTTTTGGCTCATGAGTTTAGATTCATAATAAAAGAGGCCAAAGAAATCTTTGCGCATTATAGGGTTGACGCTTGCCGTCCTCCCATAGAGGCTATCCTTTTTGATCAAGAAGAAATAATGCGTTTTCAATCTCTAGACTATGTTGCTTTCAATGAAAATCTTAGAAAAAGGGTTCCTTCCAATGTTTTAGTTGATAGAATTTCTGAACTTAATGATGATTTGGCCATTCGAAATAATGAACTAGGATATTCTCTTGAGTATAGGCTTACAAAGTTCTGTCAAAATAATGCTTATAATGATGAATTGGTTGTGCAATACGAAGGGCCAAAGGAGGAACCTATACCTCCCAAAGTTGATCTTGGGGACTTTTGTCCCATTAAATTTAGCCCTTTTGGTTACTTTTGCTTGCCTCAAAGAAAACTTTCTGCCGAATGTAGAGAATATGAAATGAGTTTTAATGACCTATCTTACTATTATGGCAATACCTAGACCTATCCTTACTTTTATGCCTAGCTAGGGGCGTTAAACGATAGCGCTTGTTGGGAGGCAACCCAATTTTATTTTTATTCCTTGATTTTTGCTCCTGTTTAGTAATAAATAATTTATCTAGCCTCTATTTTGGTTGTGTTTTTTGTGTTTTATTAGTGTTTGTGCCAAGTAGAACCGTTGGGAAGACTTGGGGAAAGTCTTGTTAATCTTGCTGTAAAAAACAGAAACTTTAGCGCTCACGAGAACTGCTGACATTTTTATTTGGAAAGTGATATTTAGTTAATTATTTTTGCAGATGATTAATAGATAAATTCCTCACGTCCAGAAATTTATTTTAGAATTTTTGGTGTTCCAGATCTTGCGCTAGCTACGGATTACTACAGACTGTTCTGTTTTTGACAGATTCTGTTTTTCGTGTGTTGTTTGCTTATTTTGATGAATCTATGGCTAGTAAAATAGTTTATAAACCATAGAGAAGTTGGAATACAGTAGGTTTAACACCAATATAAATAAATAATGCGTTTATTACAGTACCTTGAAGTGATCTTTTGTTTTCTTTCGCTAACGGAGCTCACAAGATTTTCTACTTTAAGTTTTGTGTTGTGAAGTTTTCAAGTTTTGCGTAAGGATTTGATGGATTATGGAACAAGGAGTGGCAAGAGCCTAAGCTTGGGGATGCCCATGGCACCCCCAAGATAATCTAAGGACACCAAAAAGCCAAAGCTTGGGGATGCCCCGGAAGGCATCCCCTCTTTCGTCTACTTCCATCGGTAACTTTACTTGCAACTATATTTTTATTCACTACATGATATGTGTTTTGCTTGGAGCGTCTTGTATCATTTGAGTCTTTGATTTTTAGTTTAACACAATCATCTTTGCTGTACACACCTTTTGAGAGAGAGACACAAGATTCAGAAATTATTAGAATACTCTATGTGCTTCACTTATATCTTTTGAGTTATATAGTTTTGCTCTAGTACTTCACTTATATCTTTTAGAGCACGGTGATGGATTTGTTTTATAGAAACTATTGATCTCTCATGCTTCACTTAGATTATTTTGAGAGTCTTAAATATCATGGTAATTTGCTTAAATAATCCTAATATGCTAGGTATTCAAGATTAGTAAAAACTTTCTTATGAGTGTTTTGAATACTAAGAGAAGTTTGATGCTTGATGATTGTTTTGAGATATGGAGGTAGTAATATTAAAGTTGTGCTATTGAGTAGTTGTGAAATTGAGAAATACTTGTGTTGAATTTTGGAAGTCCCGTAGCATGCACATATGGTAAATGTTATGTAACAAATTTGAAACATGAGGTGTTCTTTGATTGTCTTCCTTATGAGTGGTGGTCGGGGACGAGCAATGGTCTTTTCCTACCAATCTATCCCCCTAGGAGCATGCGCGTAGTGCTTGGTTTTTGATGACTTGTAGATTTTTGCAATAAGTATGTGAGTTCTTTATGACTAATGTTGAGTCCATGGATTATACGCACTCTCACCCTTCCATCATTGCTAGTGTAGCGACCCGACCTCAAACGGTCAAGTCTCTGTGCTTCAGTGTCATCCCCGGATCGGTAATGCTGACACACACATTACTTGAGGATTTATAACAGAGTAGCAATCACACACTTTTTACATTGAAGGTCTCAAAAGAAATCTTATTACAATAAATATGGCTTAAGGCCATTTAATATGATAACAGCGGAAGGTTTGGAAGATAAAGTGAGTCCATCAACTCCAACGACATAACTGAGCTGCACGGAAACGACCTAACGAACCTTACTCCTCATCTGAAAAGTCTGCAACATAATACGTTGCAGCCCGAAAACAGGTCAGCACATGGAATATGCTGGTAATATAACACAGTACAGCAAGAACAGAATAATGATATCACTACATGCATATTTAGCTGGTGGAAGGCTCTATGGTTATAGTTTTTGCGAAAAGCCAATTTTTCCCTACAACAAAGGAATATATTTTATTTTAACCATCATGGTAGTTGAAACATCATTGAGAAGGTTCCTCCAACTCAATCCCAATTAAAGTAATTAACAACCCAACAATATTAGTTTAGAGAGTGATGAGATACTTAAGATACTCCAAGTACTAGATACTCAAGATGTCCATAACCAGGGACACGGCTAACCATGATTAGTTTATACACTCTGCAGAGGTTTGCACACTTTTCCCCACAAGAGTCGATCTCCTCCGTTGGATTTGTCGCACTACAGGGTGTTTGAGAAACGGATGACCGAGACACAGTCTTTCAGAAGCATTAACTCCTTACTCCGGGCAGACCATACCAAACCTACATCCCACTACCTGCTGATCCACCTCTTCGGAAGCTTCACGCAACTTACTCAACTATGATAGAGCCCATAATAGCTTGTGGCTGCACACGGAAGTTTCTAGCATGAAAATATCTCAGTTCCCTTTGAGCCTGGGTTGCGGACCATAGGATTATCACACGGGTACTCCGGGATATCCTAGGACAACACTGGATTCTCCAGGTGCCCAACAAACAATCCACCCAGATGTGTATTCAAGTTGCCACCTTAAGTTAAACCATTAATTAACAATCTCACATCTGTCATGGATTTCACTCACCCAAACCACATCTACGAGCATAGCATAGCAACATAAGCAATACGTAGAAGTAACTCCCAAGGGTTTGAATATAACAGGGCAATAGGTTCTACCTCATCAACTACTTCCCAAACCACAAGTTAATGACATCCTAATCATGTAGTGTTTGAGGATTGAAACTAATGCATAAAAACTGGGTATGGAGAGAGTATGATCAATGTGTCACTTGCCTTGCTGACAATCCGCAAAACCTAGGGACTCGTAGTAGCACGCTTCGCACTGCGGGAATTCTATCGCAAACAAACAATAGCATACATAAGCAATCAAGCAAATCTGCACGGGCAAAACTCAAATAAGAAGAATTGACCAGAAAGTTCAACTTAAGAACTACGGTTTGCAAAAAGAATCAAAACAAACGGAGCAACAAAACTCAAACGGCGAAAGAAACAAGACCCGTTTACTAATCTGGACTAAGGTCAAATTTTACGGTAGCAAAAGCTCGTTCAAGTTGATTAAATAGAAAGAGAGTCTCAAGACGAAGATCCAGGCGCTTGAATCGCCTGATTCCGATAAACGAGCGAAAAGATAAACTAAAACGAAAATCGGATCAGAAATCGCGATTGGAAATAATCGCGGAAAAATCCGATAAAAAGGAAAACTGCTGAACAGGCTAACGAGTTGTCTGTAACTATCGAGCAAAAACCGTTCGCTGAAACGAACGTACGGACAAACGTCCGCTAAATAGATGAACCGAGAAAACCGGCGAACCGATCTAAAAAACCGAATCGGTTTTCTTAAAAAACGGCGACGGCAAACGGTGTGTTACCTCTCCGGCGAGGCGGGGCTCGGGCGGCGGGGCGAGGCAGCGCAGCGAGGGGTGGCGGCGGCGAGGCGCGGGAGGCGGCGGCGCGACTCGGCACGGGAGGCGGGGCTGCGGGCGGCGGGGTTTGGTGGTGGTGGCGGGAGGGGGGGGGGCTCGGGGTATTTAAGGAGGGGGAGGGGGTGGCTTGGAGGAGGGGGCAAGGCGGCGGGGAGGAGGAGTCCGGCTCGGACTCCGGTCCGAGTCGGCGGCGGCGGCGCGCGGCCTCCTGGCGGGAGACGGCGGCGCGGGGAAGACGGGCCGGCTGGGCTGGGCCTTGGCCCAGTCGGGCGCTGGAAGTTTTTTTTTAAATAATTCCGCCAAACAGAAAATAAAACCTAGAAAATAAAATAAAAATCTAAAAATGCAACTTTGAAAAACGTGCAATTTTTCTAATGCAAATAAAATTGCAATAAAATCAAATATTTGATTTTAATATTTTTCCTCCAATATCTCAATTATTTTGGAGAAGTCAAATTATCTCCTCTCATTTAATATGAAATAACAGAGAGAAAAATGATTGAAACCAAAATCCTCGTTTCAATATTTGATAAAAATCAAATATGAAAACCGGGAAATCCCCAACTCTCTCCAAGGGTCCTTGAGTTCCTTAGGATTTTGAGGATTGTGAAACGAAAATGCAATAAAATATGATATGCATGAATGATCTATGTATAACATTCCAAATTGAAAATTTGGGATGTTACAAACCTATCCCCCTTAAGATGAATATCGCCCTCGAGATTCGGGTTGCCTAGAAAATAGGTGTGGGTGGTCTTTGCGTAGATCATCCTCTCGTTCCCAGGTGGCTTCATCTTTGGTATGGTGGCTCCACTGAACTTTGCAAAACTTGATAACCTTGCTGCGAGTGACTCGGCTGGCAAACTCAAGAATCTTGACTGGCTTCTCCTTATAAGTCAAATCACCGTCCAACTGAATCGCCTCCAAGGGTATTGTATCTCTTAACGGTATATCGGCCATCTCATCATGACACTTCTTCAACTGTGAAACGTGGAACACATCATGAACTCCTGACAGTCCTTCAGGTATCTCCAACTTGTAGGCAACTTCTCCCATACGTTCCAAAACACGATACGGTCCTACAAATCTTGGGGCTAACTTTCCCTTAACTCCAAAACGTTTCACTCCTCGCAAGGGTGATACTCGCAGATATGCTCTATCTCCAATTTCATAAGTTACCTCCTTGCGTTTTGAGTCTGCATAACTCTTCTGCCTGGACTGAGCTATCTTCAGTCTATCTCGAATCAGCTTAACTTTCTCTTCAGACTCCTTGAGCAAGTCTGGTCCAAACAACTGTCGGTCTCCAACTTCATCCCACATCAACGGTGTTCTGCACCTTCGTCCATACAGGGCTTCGAACGGTGCCATCTTCAAACTGGCTTGGTAACTATTGTTGTATGAGAACTCCGCGTAAGGCAAATTGTCATCCCAACTAGATCCATAATCTAGTGCACAGGCTCTCAACATGTCCTCCAGAATCTGGTTGACTCTCTCGGTCTGCCCATCTGTCTGCGGGTGAAATGTTGTACTGAACTCCAATCTTGTTCCCAAAGTCTGGTGCAACTGATGCCAAAACTTTGAGGTAAACTGTGTTCCTCTATCAGATACGATGGTCCTCGAAACTCCATGCAGACATACGATCCTGGACATATATATATTGGCCAGCTTCACACTTGTATAAGTTGTCTTCACTGGGATAAAGTGAGCCACTTTGGTCAAGCGATCAACTACTACCCATATAGAAATATATCCTGATTTGGTCCTGGGCCATCCGGTGATAAAATCCATGCCAAGTTTATCCAACTTCCATTCGGGTATCGGCATAGGCTGTAACAATCCTGCAGGCTTTTGATGCTCTGCCTTCACTCTCTAACATACATTACATATGGCTACATACTCGGCAAGATCCTTCTTCATCCCTGTCCACCAGAAATGTTCCTTCAAATCCAAATACATCTTGGTGTTTCCGGGGTGTATCGAGTATGGTGAGTCATGAGCCTCCTGAAGTATTAACTTCCTGATCTCTGTGTTATTGGGCACATAAACTCGGTCCTCAAACCATAAGGTGTCGCGCTCATCCTCATGAAAACCTTTGGCCTTTCCTTTGCTCATTCTCTCTTTTATCTCGGCAATCTCTTTGTCATCCTTCCAAGCTTCTCGAATCTTTCCTAACAATGTAGACTGAACCTCCATTGTTGCAACAAAACCTATAGGAACAATCTCCACTCGAAGTTCCCTGAGATCCTCTGCTAAGTCCTTTGGCAATCCCGTACTCTCTAGGATATTAGCATAACTCTTCCGGCTCAAAGCGTCTCCTACGACATTAGCCTTTTCCTGGGTGATAGTGCAGCTTCATGTCATAATCCTTTATAAGCTCCAACCATCTCCTCTGCCTAAGGTTCAGCTCCTTCTGTGTGAAAATGTACTTCAAACTCTTATGATCCGTGTACAAATCACAACGGTTTCCAATAAGGTAATGTCTCCAAGTCTTCAACGCATGCACTACGGCAGCCAACTCCAAATCATGCGTGGCATAATTCAACTCGTGAGGTTTCAGTTGTCGTGAGGCATACGAGACAACTGTTCCGTCCTGCATAAGCACACTTCCAAGTCCTAGGCGAGAGGTGTCGCAATACACTTGGAAATCCTTACGTATATCTGGCAGTGTCAGCACGGGGGCTATAGTCAAACGTTTCTTTAACTCCTGGAAACTTGCCTCGCAATCTTCCGTCCATTTAAACTTGGTATCCTTCTTCAATAATTCCATCATTGGCTTCGCAATCTTGGAAAAATTCTCAATGAACCTCCGATAGTATCCTGCGAGTCCAAGAAAACTGCGGATCTCGCTAACTAAAGTGGGTGCCAACCATTCAATGACTGACTGGACCTTGGTGGGGTCTACTGCTATACCTTCTCCTGATATAACATGTCCAAGGAATCCGACTTCCTTCAACCAAAACTCGCATTTGCTGAACTTGGCATACAACTGGTGTTCCCTGAGTTTCTCAAGAACTAATCGCAAATGCTTAACCAAAAACTTACCAATAACCGCGTCTGGCTGCTCTTCAACCTCCTCCACGTTAACGTGGTTCACTTGTCCTTTGTTGAATGGATTGGGCATCTTCCCAGCGCTCCCATTGCCGTTTCCATTCTTCGCTTCAGGGCACTCCGTGGCATAGTGTCCAGTCTTCCCACACTTGAAACAAGTAACGTGGCTTAGGTCTCTCTTTGCAGGTGTGGCTGGATTGGAGCGGTTCTGATTGTTGCTTGCTCCATTCCCATTCCCATTCGTTGGGCCAGTATGATTATGGTTACTTCCTCCATTGTGGCTGTGGCCTCCATGGTTATGAACAAGTCCTCCCGAGTTCGGGGTTAGGAGAGGCTTCTGCTGAGCTCCTGAATTATACCTTCCTTGTCCATACTTCCTCTTATGGTTCTCAATCTACTGCTTCTTCTCAATCATAAGAGCCTTATCTACCAACTCCTGGTAGCTGTTGAAGGTTGCCACCATCAACTGCATGCTCATCTCATCATTCAGCCCTTCCATAAACTTCTCCTGCTTTGCGGCATCCGTGGCCACATCATCAGGGGCATAACAAGATAGCTTGCTAAACTCATCCGCGTATTGAGCCACACTACGGTTCCCCTGGCGTAAGTTGTGAAACTCACGCTTCTTCATACTCATAGCTCCAGTTGAGACATGGGCTGTACGGAAAGCTTGCTGAAACTGATCCCATGTCACCATGGCTATAGGGTAAATGACAGTGTAATTCTCCCACCATGAGGCTGCTGGTCCATCCAACTGATGTGCGGAAAAACGCACCTTCTCAGCATTGGTACATCCTGCAGTGGTTAACTCCCTTCCAATCCTATGGAGCCAATCATCTGCTACTATGGGCTCGGTGCTACTAGAAAACACCGGCGGTTGCAACCTCAGAAAACGGGCTAAGTTATCAACTGGTGGTGGTGGTGGATTGTTGTTGTTGTTGTGGTTGTTGCCTTGGTTCTGGACTAACTACTGCATCAGGGTATTCTGCTGCTGGATCAACTGAGTGAGCTCCGGTGGGAAGGTAAATCCAGGGTCACGTCTCGGAGGCATCTGATGGGTTTTAGAGGGAAGATATTAGAATAGAATGAGGTCTAATGAGAGAAACACTACCCATATGCACATGAGACAAACACAATCATTTCACTCAATCAATCAAGCAAGGGCATACAATCGATCTAACTATCGTTACAAAAGTGCTCGGACTATACTATATATATGGTGGAATACTACTACTGATGTGGTGGTCTACTAAAAATATTGATCGGTCGAAGACTCCATGATGTCTGCTCCAGCTTCATCTTCATAGTCATCATCGCTATTGTCGGGGTCTGAGTCGGTGTCGTCGATGATGATGTAGTCCTCCGGACGAATCTCCTTGGGTTCTTTGTCTTCTTCTCCTGGTGCGGGATCTCCCATGAATACTCCTAGCTTCCTTTCCAGATCACCATTATTCTCCACTAGTACGACGACTTATTCCTCATAATCTTCGCGAGTAGCCTTGATTTCTTCCTCCAGTTCCGTGATCCTGGTCATCGCCTTCTTCAGATCTATCATGCCTACACACATCTGGTTCTCCTGGCGACGAATGTGCTGGTTTAACTCCTGGATGAAAGCTGCAATTGATCTATCTTTCCTAGTGCTGATCATCTCCCATTGCTCATCTCGGCGCCCAAAAATCTGGTAGATAGTATCCTTAAGCTCCTTTTGGTAAACTTCTCCAATGTGTCCCATGGTGATGTGAGCTGCCACACTCTTTCCCAGACTCCAGGTTGGTGCATCAAAGGAAAACTCTATGGGCTTAGTGATTGGCGTGAATGTCCTTCCTGGAACATGAACTTGAATCATCCATCGCTTTTCTTCTGGTAAAGTGGCATTGTAAGTCCCGGTGAAGCTTGGTATTCCTATGTTCAGGTACCTAGTGACTTCCTTCAAGTGTCGTCCAAAAGGTGTGTCTTCATCCGGTTGTGCAAACTTGTTCCTTGCGTCCGCCATCCTAAAGAGTGGAAAATGGACAGGAATCAGAAATGAGAACAGAATAGTGATCTAGGGCTTTAGCTTAGTGGTCGTGTCCTACACTCAGCGTGTGCTCTGATACCATCTTGTAGCGACCCGACCTCAAATGGTCAAGTCTCTGTGCTTCAGTGTCATCCTTGGATCGGTAATGCTGACACACACAGTACTCGAGGATTTATAATAGAGTAGCAATCACACACACTTATTACATCTAAAGGTCTCAAAAGAGATCTTATTACAATAAATATGGCTTAAGGCCATCTAATATGATAACAACGGAAGGCTTGGAAGATAAAGTGAGTCCATCAACTCCAATGACATAACTGAGTTGCACGACAACGACCTAATGAACCTTACTCCTCATCTGAAAAGTCTGCAACATAATATGTTGCAGCCCGAAAATAGGTCAGCACATGGAATATATTGGCAATATAACACAGTAGAGCAAGAACAAAATAATGCTATCACTACATGCATGTTTGGCTGGTGGAAAGCTCTATGGTTATAGTTTTTGCGAAAAGCCAATTTTTTCCTACAACAAAGGAATAGATTTTATTTTAACTATCATGGTAGTTGAAACATCATTGAGAAGGTTCTTCCGACTCAATCCCAATTAAAGTAATTAACAACCCAACAATATTAGTTTAGAGAGTGATGAGATACTTAAGATACTCCAAGTACTAGATACTCAAGATGTCCATAATCGGGGACACGGCCAACCATGATTAGTTTATACACTCTGCAGAGGTTTGCACACTTTTCCCCACAAGACTTGATCTCCTCTGTTGCATTTCTCGCACTACAGGGTGTTTGAGAAACGGATGACCGAGACATAGTCTTTTAGAAGCATTAACTCCTTACTCCGGGCAGACCATACCAAACCTACATCCCACTACCTGCTGATCCACCTCTTCGGAAGCTTCACACAACTTACTCAACTATGATAGAGCCCATAATAGCTTGTGGCCACACACGGAAGTTTCTAGCATGAAAATATCTCAGTTCCCTTTGAGCCTGGGTGGTGGACCATAGGATTATCACACGGGTACTCCGGGATATCCTAGGACAACACTGGATTCTCCAGGTGCCCAACAAACAATCCACCCAGATGTGTATTCAAGTTGCCACCTTAAGTTAAACCATTAATTAACAATCTCACATTTGTCATGGATTTCACTCACCCAAACCACGTCTACGAGCATAGCATAGCAACATAAGCAATACGTAGAAGTAACTCCCAAGGGTTTAAATATAACAGGGCAATAGGTTCTACCTCATCAACTACTTCCCAACCCACAAGTTAATGACATCCTAATCATGCAGGGTTTGAGGATTGAAACTAATGCATAAAAACTGGGTATGGAGAGAGTATGATCAATGTGTTACTTGCCTTGCTGACGATCTGCGAAACCTAGGGACTCGTAGTAGCGCGCTTTGCACTCCGGGAATTCTATCGCAAACAAACAATAGCATACATAAGCAATCAAGCAAAGATGCACGGGCAAAACTCAAATAAGAAGAATTGACCAGAAAGTTCAACTTAAGAACTCCGGTTTGCAAAAAGAATCAAAACAAATGGAGCAACGAAACTCAAACAGCGAAAGAAACAAGACCCGTTTACTAATCTGGACTAAGGTCAAATTTTACGGTAGCAAAAGCTCGTTCAAGTTGATTAAACAGAAAGAGGGTCTTGAGACGAATATCTAGGCGCTTGAATCTCCTGATTCCGATAAACGAGCAAAAAGATAAACTGAAACGAAAATCAGATCAGAAATCGCGATTGGAAATAATCGCGGAAAATCTGATAAAAAGGAAAACTGACGAACAGGCTAACGAACGAACGTTCGTTTTCTGTAACTATCGAGCGAAAACCGTTTGTTAAAACGAACGTACGGACGAACGTCCGCTAAATAGATGAACCGGGAAAACCGGCGAACCGATCTAAAAAAACAAACTAGGGTTTTTCCAAAAAAACCGAATCGGTTTTCTTAAAAAAACCGGCGATGGCAAACGGCGCGTTACCTCTCCGGCGAGGCGGGGCTCAGGCGGCGGGCTTGCGGGGCGGCGCGGCAAGGGGCGGCGGGCTTGCGGGGCGGCGCGGCGAGGGGCGGCGGTGGCGAGGCACGGGAGGCGGCGGCGCGGCTCCGCTCGGGAGGCGGGGCTGCGGGCGGCTCAGGGTATTTAAGGAGGGGGAGGGGGTGGCTTGGAGGAGGGGGCAAGGTGGCGGGGAGGAGGAGTCCGGCTCGGACTCCGGTCCGAGTCGGCGGCGGCGGCGCGCGGCCTCCTGGCGGGAGACGGTGGCGCGGGGAACACGGGCCGGCTCGGCTGGGCCTTGGCCCAGTCGGGCGCTAGAAGTTTTTTTAAATAATTCCACCAAACAGAAAATAAATACTAGAAAATAAAATAAAAATCTAAAAATTCCAAAACAAATTTTCACCATCTAAATAAACTATTTTGAACGAGATGAACATTTTCTTGGTCCTAAAATGCAAATTTGAAAAACGTGCAATTTTTCTAATGCAAATAAAATTGCAATAAAATGCAAATAAAATCAAATCTTTGATTTTAATATTTTTCCTCCAATATCTCAATTATTTTGGAGAAGTCATATTATCTCCTCTCATTTAATATGAAATATTTTTTGGAGAGAAAAATGATTAAAACCAAAATCCTCGTTTCAATAATTGATAAAAATCAAATATGAATACCGGGAAATCCCCAACTCTCTCCGAGGGTCCTTGAGTTGCTTAGGATTTCAAGGATTGCGAAACGAAAATGCAATAAAATATGATATGCATGAATGATCTATGTATAACATTACAAATTGAAAATTTGGGATGTTACAACTAGCCTCTTCGGTACCGTGCATTGCCCTTTCTCACATTGAGAGTTGGTGCAAACTTCGCTGGTGCATCCAAACCCCATGATATGATACGCTCTTTCACACATAAACCTCCTTATATCTTCCTCAAAACAGACACCATACCTACCTATTATGGAATTTCCATAGCCATTCCGAGATATATTGCCATGCAACTTTCCACCATCCTGTTTATCATGACATGTTCATCATTGTCATATTGCTTTGCATGATCATGTAGTTGACATCGTATTTGTGGCAAAGCCACCGTTCATAATTCTTTCATACATGTCACACTTGATTCATTGCATATCCCGGTACACCGCCGGAGGCATTCATATAGAGTCACACCTTGTTCTAGTATCGAGTTGTAATCATTGAGTCGTAAATAAATAGAAGCGTGATGATCATCATTTAATAGAGCATTGTCCCAATAAAAAAAGAAGAGAAAGGCCAAATAATAAAAAAAGGCCCAAAAAAGAGATAAATGAAAAGGGACAATGCTACTATCTTTTTTCCCACACTTGTGCTTCAAAGTAGCACCATGATCTTCATGATAGAGAGTCTCTTGTTTTGTCACTCTCATATACTAGTTGGAATTTTTCATTATAGAACTTGGCTTGTATATTCCAACAATGGGCCTCCTCAAGTGCCCTAGGTCTTCCTGATCAAGCAAGTTGGATGCACACCCACTAGTTTCTTTTGTTGAGCTTTCATACATTTATAGCTCTAGTGCATCCGTTGCATGGCAATCCCTACTCCTTGCATTAACATCAATCGATGGGCATCTCCATAGCTCATTGATTAGCCTCGTTGATGTGAGACTTTCTCATTTTTGTCTTCTCCACATAACCCCCATCATTATACTCTATTCCACCCATAGTGTTGTATCCATGGCTCACGCTCATGTAGTGCGTGAAGGTTTATAAAGTTTGAGATTACTAAAGTATGAAACAATTGCTTGGCTTATCATCGGGGTTGTGCATGATGAGAGCATTCTTGTGTGACGAAAATGGAGCATGACTAAACTATATGATTTTGTAGGGATGAACTTTCTTTGGCCATGTTATTTTGAGA
Source organism: Triticum aestivum (assembly GCF_018294505.1). Taxonomy (NCBI): domain Eukaryota; kingdom Viridiplantae; phylum Streptophyta; class Magnoliopsida; order Poales; family Poaceae; genus Triticum; species Triticum aestivum. Next base: position 54,631,387 of record NC_057794.1, read on the forward strand.
AGACATAATTGCTTAGTTAGTATGCTTGAATTATTATTATTTCTATGTCAATATTAAACTTTTGTCTTGAATCTTTCGGATCTGAATATTCATGCCACATTTAAGAAGAATTACATTGAAATTATGCCAACTAGCATTCCACATCAAAAATTCCGTTTTTATCATTTACCTACTCGAGGACGAGCAGGAATTAAGCTTGGGGATGCTTGATACGTCTCCAACGTATCTATAATTTTTTATTGCTCCGTGCTATATTATCTTCTGTTTTGGACATTATTGGGCTTTATTATCGGCTTTTATATTATTTTTGGGACTAACCTACTAACTGGAGGCCCAGCCCAGAATTGCTGTTTTTTTGCCTATTTTAGGGTTTCGAAGAAAAGGAATATCAAACGGAGTCCAAATGGAATGAAACCTTCGGGAACGTGATTTTTGGAATGAACAAGATCCAGGAGACTTGGACCCTACGTCAAGCAACCAACAGGGAAGCCATGAGGTAGGGGGCGCGCCTATCCCCCCAGGCGCGCCCTCCACCCTTGTGGGCCCCCTGTTGCTCCACTGACGTACTTCTTCCTCCTATATATACCCATGTACCCCCAAACGATCAGATACGGAGCCAAAACCCTAATTCCACCGCTGTAACTTTCTGTATCCACGAGATCCCACCTTGGGGCCTGTTCCAGAGCTCCGCCGGAGGGGGTATCCATCACGGAGGGCTTCTACATGATCACCATAGCTCCTCCGATGAAGTGTGAGTAGTTTAACTCAGACCTACGGGTCCATAGTTATTAGCTAGATGGCTTCTTCTCTCTTTTTGGATCTCAATACAATGTTCTCTCCCTCTCTTGTGGAGATCTATTCGATGTAATCTTATTTTTGCGGTGTGTTTGTTGAGACCGATGAATTGTGGGTTTATGATCAAGTCTATCTATGAACAATATTTGAATCTTCTATGAATTCTTTTATGTATGATTGGTTATCTTTGCAAGTCTCTTCAAATTATCAGTTTGGCTTGGCCTACTAGATTGATCTTTCTTGCAATGGGAGAAGTGCTTAGCTTTGGGTTCAATCTTGTGGTGTCCTTTCCCAGTGACAGTAGGGGCATCAAGGCACGTATTGTATTGTTGCCATCGAGGATAACAAGATGGGGTTTTCATCATATTGCATGAGTTTATCCCTCTACATCATGTCATCTTGCTTAAGGCATTACTCTGTTTTCATTAACTTAATACTCTAGATGCATGCTGGATAGCGGTCGATGAGTAGAGTAATAGTAGTAGATGCAGGCAGGAGTCGGTCTACTTGTCTCGGACGTGATGCCTATATACATGATCATACCTATATATTCTCATAACTATGCTCAATTCTGTCAATTGCTCAACAGTAATTTGTTCACCCACCGTAAAATACCTATGCTCTTGAGAGAAGCCACTAGTGAAACCTATGGCCCCCGGGTCTATCTTCATCATATTAATCTTCCAATACTAAGTTATTTTCATTGCCTTTTATTTTACTTTGCATCTTTATCATAAAAATACCAAAAATATTATCTTATCATATCTATCAGATCTCACTCTTGTAAGTGACCGTGTAGGGATTGACAACCCCTTATCGCATTGGTTGCAAGGATTTATTTGTTTTGTGCAGGTGCGAGGGACTCACATGTAGCCTCCTGCTGGACTGATACCTTGGTTCTCAAAAACTGAGGGAAATACTTATGCTACTTTGTTGCATCACCCTTTCCTCTTCAAGGGAAAACCAACGTAGTGCTTAAGAGGTAGCAGCTACCATCATCTTTCAACTTTGCTTTCTCAAGGATCGCATTAAAATTCAACGGAACAATAGCACGAGCCATCTATCTACAATCAACATAGACAAGCAAGAAACTATCAGGTACTAAGTTCATGATAAATTTAAGTTCAATTAATCATATTACTTAAGAACTCCCACTTAGATAGACATCCATATAATCCTCTAAGCGATCACGTGATCCAAATCAACTAAACCATGTATGATCATCACGTGAGATGGAGTAGTTTCAATGGTGAACATCACTATGTTTATCATATCTACTATATGATTCACGCTCGACCTTTCGGTCTCAGTGTTCCGAGGCCATATCTGTTATATGCTAGGCTCATCAAATTTAACCTGAGTATTCCGCGTGTGCAACTGTTTTGCACCAGTTGTATTTGAACGTAGAGCCTATCACACCCGATCATCACGTGGTGTCTCAACACGAAGAACTTTTGCAACGGTGCATACTCAGGGAGAACACTTATATCTTGATAATTTAGTGAGAGATCATCTTATAATGATACCGTCAATCAAAGCAAGATAAGATGCATAAAAGATAAACATCACATGCAATCAATATAAGTGATATGATATGGCCATCGTCATCTTGTGCTTGTGATCTCCATCTCCGAAGCACCGTCATGATCACCATCATCACCGGCACAACACCTTGATCTCCATCGTAGCATCGTTGTCATCTCGCCAACTTATGCTTCTACGACTATCGCTACTGCTTAGTGATAAAGTAAAGCATTACAGGGCGATTGCATTGTATACAATAAAGTGACAACCATATGGCTCTTGCCAGTTGTGGATAACTTGGTTACAAAACATGATCATCTCATACAATAAAATATAGCATCATGCCTTGAACATATCACATCACAACATGCCCTGCAAAAACAAGTTAGACGTCCTCTACTTTGTTGTTGCAAAGTTTTACGTGGCTGCTATGGGCTGAGCAAGAACCGTTCTTACCTACGCATCAAAACCACAACGATAGTTCGTCAAGTTAGTGATGTTTTAACCTTCTCAAGGACCGGGCGTAGCCACACTTGGTTCAACTAAGGTTGGAGAAACTGACACCTACCAGCCACCTATGTGCAAAGCACGTCGGTAGAACCAGTCTCGCGTAAGCGTACGCGTAATGTCGGTCCGGGCCGCTTCATCCAATAATACCGCTGAACCAAAGTATGACATGCTGGTAAGCAGTATGACTTGTATCGCCCACAACTCACTTGTGTTCTACTCGTGCATATGACATCTATGCATAAAACCTGGCTCGGATGCCACTGTTGGGGAACGTAGTAATTTCAAAAAAATTCCTACGCACACGCAAGATCATGGTGATGCATAGCAACGAGAGGGGAGAGTGTGTCCATGTACCCTCGTAGACCGAAAGTGGAAGCGTTAGCACAACGCGGTTGATGTAGTCGTACGTCTTCACGATCCGACCGATCAAGTACCGAACACACGGCACCTTCGAGTTCTGCACATGTTCAACTCGATGACGTCCCTCGAACTCCGATCCAGCCGAGTGTTGAGGGAGAGTTTCGTCAGCACGACAGCGTGGTGACGATGATGATGTTCTACCGACGCAGGGCTTCGCTTAAGCACTGTTACGATATGATCGAGGTGGATTATGGTGGAGGGGGGCACCGCACACGGCTAAAAGATCAAGAGATCAATTGTTGTGTCTATGGGGTGCCCCCCTCCTCCGTATATAATGGGGGGAGGACAGGGTCGGCCAAGGGGGTGGCGCGCCCTAGGAGGGGGAACCTACTCCAAGTAGGATTGCCCCTCCCTTTCTTAGTCCAAGAAGGAGGGGGGAGGAAGGAGTGGGAGAGGGGAAAGGCAAGGGGGGCGCCCCCCTTTCCTTCTCCTATTCGGACTCAAGGGGAGGGGGGCGCCTCTTGCCCTGGCCAGCCCCTCTCTCTCTCCACTAAGGCCCAACAAGGCCCATTAGTTCTCGGGGGTTTCCGGTAACCCCCGGTACTCCGATAAATGTCTGAAACCTTTCGGAACCTTTTCGGTGTCCAAACATAGTCGTCCAATATATCGATCTTTACCTCTCGACCATTTCAAGACTACTCATCATGTCCGTGATCACATCCGAGACTCCGAACTATCTTCAGTACATCAAAACATATAAACTCATAATATAACCGTCATCTAACTTTAAGTGTGTGGACCCTACGGGTTCGAGAACTATGTAGACATGACCGAGACACGTCTTCGGTCAATAACCAATAGCGGAACCTGGATGCTCATATTGGCTCCTACATATTCTACGAAGATTTTTATCGGTCAAACCGTATAACAACATACGTTGTTCCCTTTGTCATCGGTATGTTACTTGCCCGAGATTCGATCGTCGGTATCTCAATACCTAGTTCAATCTCGTTATCGGCAAGTCTCTTTACTCGTTCCGTAATACATCATCCTGCAACTAACTCATTAGTTGCATTGCTTGCAAGGCTTATAGTGATGTGCATTACCGAGTGAGCCTAGAGATACCTCTCCGACAATCGGAGTGACAAATCCTAATCTCGAAATACGCCAACCCAACAAGTACCTTTGGAGACACCTGTAGAGCACCTTTATAATCACCTAGTTACGTTGTGACGTTTGGTAGCACACAAAGTGTTCCTCCGGTAAACGGGGGTTGCATAATCTCATAGTCATAGGAACATGTATAAGTCATGAAGAAAGCAATAGCAACAAACTAAACGATCAAGTGCTAAGCTAACGGAATGGGTCAAGTCAATCACATCATTCTCCTAATGATGTGATCCCGTTAATCAAATGACAACTCTTTGTCTATGGCTAGGAAACATAACCATCTTTGATTAATGAGCTAGCCAAGTAGAGGCATACTAGTGACACTCTGTTTGTCTATGTATTCGCACATGTATCATGTTTCCGGTTAATACAATTCTAGCATGAATAATAAACATTTATCATGATATAAGGAAATAAATAATAAATTTATTATTACCTCTAGGGAATATTTCCTTCAATATATATATATATATATATATATTGTTATATGATCTCTTATGCTAAAGTAACAATTCAATCATAATTTCAAGTATGAATCATAAACTTCATTGAGAACCAACATACTATAATCTCAGTCATTGAGGCAATTGCAATTTATCATAACATAAGAAAGAGTCATTATAAGAGCTTTTCAGCAAGTCCACATACTCAACCATCTTTTAGTCTTTCATAATTGCTAACACTCACACGATATTTATGGTTATGAAGTTTTAATCGGACACAGAGAAAGACAGGGGCTTATAGTTTTGCCTCCCAACGTTTTACCTCAAGGGTAATGTCAACAATAATAGTTCATGAAAACCCACATCCAATTAGCCATATATATCAGGATCTTTCCAACACATTGTGCTTGCCAAAGGATAAAATGTAAAAAGGAAAGGTGAAGATCACCATGACTCTTATATAAGGTAGAACATAATAGTAAAAGATAGGCCCTTCGTAGAGGGAAACATAGGTTGTCATGAGCTTTTATGGTTGGATGCACAAAATCTTAATGCAAAAGAACGTCACTTTATATTGCCACTTGTGGTATGGACCTTTATTATGCAGTCCGTCGCTTTTATTTCTTCCATATCACAAGATCGTATAAAGCTTATTTTCTCCACATTAATAAGTCAACATATTTAGAACGCAATTTTTATTGCATGCACCGATGACAACTTACTTGAAGGATCTTACTCAATCCATAGGTAGGTATGGTGGACTCTCATGGCAAAACTGGGTAGGATATTTGGAAGCACAAGTAGTATTTCTACTTAGTGCAAAGAACTTGGCTAACATGAGAGGGAAAGGCAAGCTCAACATGTTGGATGATCCATGACAATATAGTTTATCTCAGATGTAAGAAAACAGAACCCATTACGTTGACTTCCTTATCCAACGTCAACTCTTTAGCATATCATACTTTAATGAGTGCTCACAATCATAAAAGATGTCCAAGATAGTATATTTATATGTGAAGACCTCTCTTTCTTTATTACTTCGTATTAATTGCAATGATGACCAAAACTATGTTTGTCAACTCTCAACAACTTTTATTCATCATACTCTTTATATGTGAGCTCATTACTCTCCATAAGATCCATATGATCTCTTTATTTCTTCTCTTTTATTTTATTCCCTCAAGATTATAGCAAGGTAATCAAGCCCTTGACTCAACACTAATCTTTATTATATATAGCTCATGGACTCGATTACATAGAAGGATCATAAAGCAAAACTCACAACTAGATCATACTAAAACTTTATTCTACTAGATCAAGATATTAACAAAAGGATCGAACTAAGAAAAATGGTAAAGATAAAAGTGATGGTGATACGATACCGGGCCACTCCCCCAAGCTTGGCAGTTTCCAAGGGGAGTGCCCATACCCATGTGATTATGTCTCCTTCCTCTAAGGTGGTGATGAAGGAGTTGTTGATGATGTAGGCTTGTCGTCCATCTTCCAAGGCATAGGCTCACCATCATACAAGGATGATTGAGTCTCCGGAATCCTAAAATCTGCAGCCAAACTCATCCTCTTGAATCTATATTCATACTCACACTTTTGGTTTTGCAGGTCATAGATCTAGGCTTGGAGGCGCTCGATTTTCTCGTGAAGCTTGACGATGGCCTCCCCAATGTCCTTGGCGTCTAGCTTGTGCTTGTTGGTGAACTCCATGATCATTATGTGATTGGAGTCGAGTCCACGCTCCGCCATCTCCTGACACTTGAAAACTTGTTGCTCCATCGCCTCGAGCCTTGTCACCACGCTTCCGGTCCTCCTCGGTCCCTCCACATCGCGGATGTGCAACAACCCCTCACGCATCTTAATGGTTTGAGGGTGTTGTAGCACTTCCCCTTTGAAGAACTTGTCCTTGGGGGAACTTGAAGACGCCATGGCGATCTAGATCTGTCAGAAAACAGCTCGAAACAAAGACAGGAGATATTTGCGTGATACGGTGGTCAAAACCTTCGGGAGATTATATAATGAATTTTTACCGACCAAAAGAAGTATCGTGCAAGAAAACGGAGTCCAGAGAGCGCACGAGGTTCCCACGAGGCAGGGGGCGCGCCCAGGGGGTAGAAGCCTCGTGTCCTTCCTGGACTGCTTCTTATTTTCCTATTTTTCTAAATATTCCAAAACAGAGAAAAATTGCCATTAGAACTGTTTTGGAGTCGGTTTACTTACCGTACCACATACCTATTCCTTTTCGGAGTCTAAAACGTTTCGGAGAGTGTCTGTTATGTATTCCTCCGGGGTTACGGTTTCAATAATATTAGTTTCAACATTTATCGGATTACCTGAGATATAATGTTTTATTCTTTGACCGTTCACCACCTTTGAATTTGTGCCTTTGAAGTTGTTGATTTTTATGGCACCGGAACGATGGACCTCCTCGATAACGTAAGGACCTTCCCATTTAGAGAGGAGTTTGCCTGCAAAAAATCTTAAACGAGAGTTGTATAGCAATACATAATCACCTACATTAAACTCACGCTTTTGTATCCTTTTGTCATGCCATCTTTTAACTTTTTCTTTAAACAACTTGGCATTCTCATAAGCCTGGGTTCTCCATCCATCAAGTGAGCTAATGTCAAAAAACCTCTTCTCACCGGCAAGTTTGAAATCATAATTGAGCTCTTTAATGGCCCAATATGCTTTATGTTCTAGTTCAAGAGGTAAGTGACATGCTTTACCATAAACCATTTTATACGGAGACATACCCATAGGATTTTTATATGCAGTTCTTGTTGGGGAACGTAGTAATTTCAAAAAAATTCCTACGCACACGCAGGATCATGGTGATGCATAGCAACAAGAGAGGAGAGTTTCGTCCACGTACTCTCGTATACCGTTAAGGGGAAGCGTTATGACAACGCAGTTGATGTAGTCGTACGTCTTCACAATCGACCGATCCTCAGTACCGAGCGTATGACACCTCCGCGTTCAGCACACGTTCAGCTCGGTGACGTCCCGCAAACTCACGATCCAGTAGAGCTCGGGGAAGAGTTTCGTCAGCACGACGGCGTGGTGATGATGTTGATGAATCTACCGTGGCAGGGCTTCGCCTAAGCACCGCTACAGTATGACCGAGGTGGATTATGGTGGAGGGGGGCACCGCACACGGCTGGGAGAGATCTTTGTGATCAACTTGTGTGTCTAGAGGTGCCCCCTGCCCCTGTATATAAAGGAGCAAGGGGGAGGCCGGCCGGCCCTTGTTGGTGCGCCAGGAGAAGGAATCCTCCTCCTAGTAGGAGTAGGATTCCCCTCTTTCCTACTTGTACTAGGAGGGGGAAATGAAGGGAGAGAAAGAGAAGGAAAGGCCCCTGTCGGTGTCAAAACTGGCAGATCTCGGGTAGGGGGTCCCGAACTGTGCGTCTAAGGCAGATGGTAACAAGAGGCATGGGACACGATGTTTTACCCAGGTTCAGGCCCTCTTGATGGAGGTAAAACCCTACGTCCTGCTTGATTTATTCTTGATGATATGAGTATTACAAGAGTTGATCTACCACGAGATCGGAGAGGCTAAACCCTAGAAGCTAGCCTATGGTATGATTGTATGTTGTCCTATGGACTAAAACCCTCCGGTTTATATAGACACCGGAGAGGGCTAGGGTTACACAAGGTCGGTTACAAAGCAGGAGATATACATATCCGTATTGCCTATCTTGCCTTCCACGCCAAGTAGAGTCCCATCCGGACACGAGACGAAGTCTTTAATCTTGTATCTTCATAGTCTAATAGTCCGGCCAAAGGATATAGTCCGGCTGTCCGGAGACCCCCTAATCCAGGACTCCCTCAGTAGCCCCTGAACCAGGCTTCAATGACGATGAGTCCGGCGCGCAGTGTTGTCTTCGGCATTGCAAGGCGGGTTCCTCCTCCGAACACATCACAGAAGAGTTTGAACACCAGGGTAGTATCCGACCCTGCAAAATAAATTCCACATACCATCGTAGAGAGAATAGTATTTCCAAAAATCTAATTTGCTGACATTGTTTTGGCAACACGACATTATGCCATGGCCCGGTGATTATTCAAACCGTTTCCTTTAACTAGCCCCGCACATAACGCGAGGCAGTTTTTTGACACGTCTTGTCAAAGCAGAGATCATGTCCCCCTTATTATGGGATTCTCATCAATATGGGCGTGGGTAACCCAACCGCGCCATCGATTACGGCGCTTGGGGGATAAGAGAGTTTTACCAGGATAGTGGGGGCGCCTAGTTTTGGCCGCCCTTATAAAGGGACAAGGTTTAACCTTTTTCTACCCACGCCTTCTTCCTCCTTGCTCATCCTCTCTTGCGCACTCGAGCTCCAATGCCCAAGCCTACATCCTTCCCCTCAACCTTCTCCAATCATGTACGGAGCGGGAGGCAAATGGATGGCTTCCTTTGTTACGAAGGGACACATCAAGAAGCTGCGCGGAGCCGGATACTTGGCCGCGAATATCGCGTATCGGCTGCCCACTGCGGGGCAGATCATTCCAACCCCTGAACCTCGCGAGAGGGTAGTCTTCCTCCACCACTTCCTCCGCGGACTGGGGTTTCCCCTCCATCCATTCGTCCGCGGTCTCATGTTCTACTACGGGCTGGACTTCCATGACCTGGCCCCGATCTTCGTCCTCAACATTTCGGTGTTCATCGTCGTGTGTGAGGCTTTCCTCCGCATCCGGCCCCACTTCGGCCTGTGGTAAAAGACCTTCAATATCAAGCCGAAGGTGGTGGGCGGCCAACAAGCAGAATGCGGCGGAGCCATGGTGGGCAAGATGCCCAACATTATATGGCTTGAAGGCTCCTTTGTGGAGACCATAAAGGGGTGGCAATCGGTGTGGTTCTACATCACCGAGCCGCGCGACGCCAAATGGGTGGCTGCCCCCAAGTTTCGATCCGGAATCCCCACGCGGCTCACCTCCTGGAAAGAGAAGGGCCTGTCCTGGGGTTCATCGGTAGAGCTACACGGACTCCAGAAATGTATCCGGAATATGGCCGGCAAGAAGCTCAAGCTTGTCAATATAGTCCAGGTCATGCTCATCCGCCGGATCCTCCCGTGCCAACAACGGGACTTCAACTTGTGGGAGTTCGACCCGGCCCAGCACCAGAATCTGAGCGAGCTCTTCGACATGACGCACAAGGATGTCTGGAAGGTGCTGTTCAAGGGCACCGAGGTCCCTCCCTCCCTCACCGAGGACCGCGGGCTAAGCGCGAAGTGCCAAGCGCATTCGGTGAGTTCTATACATCCGGTAGGATATTTTATTTCCCCTAGCTTAATCATGTGCGGGGTCTGATCTCCATGCCTTTGAGAGGACTGGGTGGAGACGTTGGGGCAGATTAACTGTCTGGCCCCTCTGCCCGAAGACACTGCGGACGCTCTCCTGACGGAGATGCTGACTCCGGCTCCATACAAGGTGCCAGAGAAGACCGAGAAGGCCAAGGGAACCCGAAAGAGTTCCCGACGCCAGGGTTTATCGGACTTATCGTCCAATAACTCCGCGACGCACTCCTCCCCCGAAGACGAGGAGGAAGATGAAGATGCTCCCCCTCTAGTCGGGGGAGATAAGAAAAGGAAGGTTGCCCCAACTGGGGGGGGGGGCGAAGGGTCCAAGAAGGGAAGGACTCTCCTTCCGGACAGTTCCACCACCGCTGCCGAAGGCGAAGACGAGTGGCTGCCCAGGGCCAATCCCCTGGTGAAGTCGTAAGTATTCGGATACCAGAGTAACTCGTAGCATTCCTTTGTCGCACTGCTTCTCCTAACGCCAAATCGTGATTATGCAGACCGTCCCGAGCCCGTATTGACGTATCCTCGTCGGAGGGCTCCCTGGACTCACGGATATGGATAGCGATCCACTTCCGACCGCCACCTCCCCTTGCCCTACGAACAACGCCAAGGTGTTGTCTCAAGAGGCACCGGGTCGAGGGGAGACAGTCCCGGAGGCGCCTCAAGGCGACCTTCCGGACTCCGGGAGCAGAGGGAACAAGGCCCCCGAGGGCTCCGAGTTCGGCCCTCAACTGAACACCGTGCCGGAACCTCCAGTGGTTCCGGACTCGGGCAGGCGGCTGTGATGCCCGGGTAATTAAGCTACAGTGATCCTCTGCTAATGATGCCACGTCACCTCGTTTATAGTTGCTAATCTCGAGTTAGTTCGAAACCGGTTCAACTTCAAGTTCAAAAAAAACAGGCAAACAATAAAAGTTTTCAAATATTAAAACTAAAATGTTCTGAGTGAACCAAATATTGCATAGATAATTATGGTGGAAAAACCACACATTTATAAAATGTTTAAATACTATGAGATGAATAAAACAGTAGCAAAAGTGATTATTTAAATACTTTTTTTTATTTAATAAAATGTCAAGCTAAGTTAATTGGGGTCTAGACTTTTTGTGACTATGGGCTAAGTTGTAATACTAATTTAGATACTAAGTGTATATTTTACCAAATAGAATGCAACTAAAATAAAGCAGGAAAGAATAAATAAAAGGAAAAGACAAAACAACAAAAGAAAAAAAGAGAAACCCCCCTGCCCCCTGGGCCTCGGCCCAGCAGGCCGGCCCATTCGGCCACACACCCAGGCCACCAGGAGGCCCACCCCGCCTCCCTTATCCCCTCCCCACCCCCGAAACCCTAACCAACCACACCCCCACTCGCTCCCTCCCCCTCCCCCCGATCCAGTTCTGGATCGGGATCGGGACGACGCCCTGCGCCCCCCCCCCCACGACGCTGCCGCCCCGTCCCCATCGCCAATCCCGCAGCCCGTCGCCCCAACTCGCCGGCGTAGAAGACCACACACCCACACACGCATACGCACGGAGGAGGGGCGCCCCTGTTCGCTCCCCTCCTCTCGGAGCGCCCGTGCCCGAGGAACCGCCACCTACCGGCATCGCCGACGTCGCCCTGAAGCTACCGCGCCATCGTGTCGCCGCCCCATCGCCGGATCTCGCTTCCCCGTCCTCCTCCTCACGCCGCTGCCTTAGTCCCTGCGCCCCATCGTGAGCTCCCTCCCTCTTCCCCTCTCTGTCGCACGTCGCCGCTCCTGACCGCCCTGACGAGCTCCTCCGCACGCGTCCGTCGCTGTGGCCTCCTCCGGCCTCTCCTCCCGCCCTCTGCACCGGCAGCCCCCCGCGCCCCAACCGTCGCCGTCCAGTGCTGCAACGCAGCAGCTGCTGGCGCTGCTACTGCCGCTGTCTGCTGCAGCTCCGCGCCGGCCGCGCTCAGCATGGCCCTGGGGCGTCCCTCTTGTGCGCCCCGGCTCCCCCTTCGCGCCCTCCCCGTGTTCTCGTGCGCCCCGCCGCGGCCTCGCCCTCGCCGTGGCCACGCCTGAGTGCGCCCCACCGCATGCCCCAGCTCCCCGCGCCCTGCCTAGCTCGCCGTGGCCACCGGCCTCTCCCTGCTCTGGCGCCCTGCCGGGCTTGCCCGCCCGCACGGGCTGCGCCCCACGCCCTATCCGCTTAGGCCCCAGGGGCCACTGGACAACGGGCCCCATGCCTAGAACAAAAAAAATATAGATGTGTGTTAAAAAATTAATTAATTAATTAAAGAATTAATTAACTTAATTAATCCTAATTTAATTAACCTAATTAACTACTTAACCTAATTAACTACTGTTAATTAACAGTATGGCCAATGACAGGTGGGCCTGCTGTCCAGTTTGACCAAGTCAAACTGCTGACTGGACTAGCCTAGTCATTGAGAGGAGGGTCCCACTAGACCCCTTTGACCAGAAAACGGTCCCAGTTGACTGTTGACTTGGAAGTCAACTGGACCCCACCTGTCAGCCCCTTTGGTACATTGTTGTGTACAAGCTGCGGGTACACTTAGCAATTTCACCTTTAATTTTGAAATGATAAATAAATTCAGAAAATTTTAGAAATTGTTTAAAACTTTGAAAAATCATATAAAATAAACCGTAGCTCGGATGAAAAAACTTTGTACATGAAAGTTGCTCAGAATGACGAGACGAACCCGGATACGTGGCCCATTCGTCCGCCACGCATCCCTAGCATAGCAAACAAGCAATTTTCCTCCCTCCGGTTCATCTGTCCGAAAACGCGAAACACCGGGAATACTTTCCTGGATGTTTCCCCCTTCACCGGTACCCCCTCGTACCGCGTTAGGGCACACCTAGCATCACGTTTTGTCATGTCATGCATCATTATGCATCTGTTTGCATTATATTTATTGTTTCTTCCCCCTCTTCTCTGGCTAGACGCCGAGACCGACGCCGCTGCTACCCAGTATGACTACGGTGTTGACGACCCCTCTCTCTTGCCAGAGCAACCAGGCAAGCCCCCCCCTTGATCACCAGATATCGCCTATTCTTCTCTATACTGCTTGCATTAGAGTAGTGTAGCATGTTACTGCTTTCAGTTAATCCTATACTGCTGCATAGCCTATCCTTGCTACTACTGTTGTTACCATTACCTGCTATCCTACTGCTTAGTATAGGATGCTAGTGTTCCATCAGTGGCCCTACACTCTTGTCCGTCTGCCATGCTATACTACTGGGCCGTGATCACTTCGGGAGGTGATCACGGGCATATACGATATACTTTACACAGTTACATTACCTGTGATACTGTTCGGAGATGGGGGCTGAAGGGGCAGGTGGCTCCATCCCGGTAGAGGTGGGCCTGGGTTCCCGACGGCCCCCGACTGTTACTTTGAGGCGGAGCGACAGGGCAGGTTGAGACCACCTAGGAGAGAGGTGGGCCTAGCCCTGGTCGGCGTTCGCAGATACTTAACACGTTTAACGAGATCTTGGTATTTGATCTGAGTCTGGCCACTGGCTTATACGCACTAACCATCTACGCGGGGACAGTTATGGGCACTCGACGTCGTGGTATCAGCCGAAGCACTTCGTGACGCCAGCGACTGAGCGGCGCGCGCCGGGTTGGACCGCGTAACGTGACTTCCTTTGTAATGGAGGTTGCTAGGTCTGCTCTCCGGCCGCGTACGCAACGTGCAGGTGTGCTATGGGCGATGGGCCCAGACCCCTGTGCGCTTAGGTTTAGACCGGCGTGCTGGCCTCTCTGTTGTGCCTAGGTGGGGCTGCGACGTGTTGATCTTCCGAGGCCGGGCATGACCCAGAAAGTGTGTCCGGCCAAATGGGATCGAGCGTGTTGGGTTATGTGGTGCACCCCTGCAGGGAAGTTAATCTATTCGAATAGCCGTGATCTTCGGTAACAGGACGACTTGGAGTTGTACCTTGACCTTATGACAACTAGAACCGGATACTAAATAAAACACACCCTTCCAAGTGCCAGATACAACCGGTGATCGCTCTCTCACAGGGCGACGAGGGGAGGATCATCGGTTAGGATTATGCTATGCGATGCTACTTGGAGGACTTCAGTCTACTCTCTTCTACATGCTGCAAGATGGAGGCTGCCAGAAGCGTAGTCTTCGAAAGGACTAGCTATCCCCCTCTTATTCCGACATTCTGCAGTTCAGTCCACATATGATAGCCCTTATTCCATTGATACCAATGCATACATATGTAGTGTAGCTCCTTGCTTGCGAGTACTTTGGATGAGTACTCACGGTTGCTTTCTCCCTCTTTTCCCCCTATCCCTTCTACCTGGTTGTCGCAACCAGATGTTGGAGCCCAGGATCCAGACGCCACCGTCGACGACGACTCCTACTACACCGGAGGTGCCTACTACTACGTGATGCCCGCTGACGACGACCAGGAGTAGTTAGGAGGATCCCAGGCAGGAGGCCTGCGCCTCTTTCGATCTGTATCCCAGTTTGTGCTAGCCTTCTTAAGGCAAACTTGTTTAACTTATGTCTGTACTCAGATATTGTTGCTTCCGCTGACTCGTCTATGATCGAGCTCTTGTATTCGAGCCCTCGAGGCCCCTGGCTTGTAATATGATGCGTGTATGACTTATTTTATTTGTAGAGTTGTGTTGTGATATCTTCCCGTGAGACCCTGATCTTGATCGTACTCGTTTGCGTGTATGATTAGTGTACGATTGAATCGGGGGCGTCACAAGTTGGTACCAGAGCCGACTGCCTGTAGGAATCCCCCTTCCACACTCCTTGGCCGTAGTCGAGTCTAGACATTGCAAAACTTTTACTAACATGGTTGTGCGTCTCACGGGCACACGTCGCCATTGGGTGGTTGTAGGATCTTTTATTCCTCGTCTATACTCTGGGATTCTAATCTCTCTTCTATTCGGGTTTAATGAATTTACTAAAAATCTAACTTAGGTTCTCGAAAATACTTTCTCCCGGAGAGCCCCTTCAGTCCAGATGATCGCCGGCTACACTAGAAAATTTCGAAGATACTCTCCGATATTCTGTCAAGACCTTGTGCGTGTTGCTTTTGCAATTCCCTTCTATAGATAAACCTTTATGGATAACCACGTACACGTGCCATTCATATAATCATTCCTCATTGATCTTGTTATTACAAGATGCCCCAAAATTCTCTCTATTGTTCCGAGAATACTTTGTGTCTACTGCTTTGCATTTATTTGCCACATGAATACCACTATGGGTAAATTTCTAGCACTCACCGGTATTTGCTCATCCCCAGTTGGTTCATGTATTTCACAAAAGCCTTCAAAATACTATTTGAACTTCTGAAAATGTTGAGTAGCCTATTACTCTTGAAGTTCTTACTTGCTTGCATTATGGTTAATCCCACAAGTCTATAATTTTATTGGCATCCCTTATCATTATCATTTTGAGTCCATTGATTCAAAATGTTGTGAATGCTCGCCATCCTCAATCAGATCCAATGATTCATCCTTCCGGCTCACACGTCATTTTAAACATGAGCTGGTTATCGACCAATCAAATTGTCGTCGATTGTACCCCTAAGTCTATTCGACTGATCCGTTCTTAATGAGAGCGTTGGCTTTTGATCCCTTGATTTGGAAATGCTAATCTGATGCCCTTTCATTCCATCTTCCTCAGATAGAGTACCGATACTCACATCAGCTCCATTGTAGACCATAGGACCCCTTGTTGGATTATTATCCGGCAGTGTCCTCCCTATTCAATAACCTTGTGAGCCTTTCCATGGGTATGTGATACCTTTGGTAAATTGTATCATCTGTTTTGCTAACCATGCTCTACTTTCGAGCTTGTGATAATTACTCTTGAAACTTGTGGTATATGTTTCTAAGAAACCCCGATGGGTTGAACCTATACAACCTTCTCTAAAACCGTGTGAACTCGAAAGTTTTCATGGGTCATACACTTCTGGTATTTTGCCAGATGAAATTTCAACACTACAACTTCTTCGAAAGTGAGAAGTGAATGAAAGGTTATGCATTGGAGAAGTGGGAGTCGACCTTGAACTTTGTGTTCATGCCCATGGACACGATGTAGATCTTATCGTTAAAGCTTCTCTTAAATTAAATTATTCCTTTGGTATAAGTTCATCTTATATCTGGGATCTGACCTTGTGCAATCGTGGTTCCGACCATGTTCTCCTTTAAATACCATTTCGCGTGCAAGTTTAAGCGCTTGTCTTTTGTAGAGCAATACCCCAGTCCAACCTCTACTTTGACCTGTCATCGAGTATTACCCCCTCTGGTATCTCGAGATTATCACGGAACTGCATAACTTCTTATGAGTTCTTCTTCAAGTATTATTTGACTTTCGCTGCATCATCATTTGACTTGATGTCATCGCCAACCGATTGCATCTTCATGAAATTTCTCGACAAATGTGTCGTGGTCATCATCAACATCCTGAGCTCTTCCAAGATATATATCGAATTCTTCATGAGAAATACCATCCTCGCCCCTCAATGGTTTGTGTTATCACCGACCACTTTATTGCCTTCCGTTCAACACAAACTTATTCGTGTTTTGTGTTATGCCTTGAGATCCTTGCTATCCAGCATTGGTTCTTCTTTACCTTGGAATGTTACCACCTTTTATGTCAAGAATGTCGTGGTAATTTTACCACCTCTTGAGAATTCTTGATATAGTAATATCTCCCGCCTTTTGCGATCATTTCTTGGTCTTCGTGTTGTTTCTAACCGGAATACCGACAAATGGTCTGTGATGTGTAAATTCTAAACTTCTAGCAACCCTATTACTTTGAAGTTATTGGTCTACAATTTCATTCTAAGTCTATTGCTTATTGAATCATCATTCGAACATTGATCGTGCTACCTAGTCCAAATTCCTGGGTGCACCCTCCTATCATTGTTCAGTTGTGTATGTTTCCCTCGAGCATACATCATTATATCATTTGATCCGACAAATGAAATTTCCTTGTTCTCATAGTTGCGGAAATCCATCCTTTTGGAAATCCCGAGGAATTGACGCTGAGTCCATCAGCCACCTTCTCGTCCTCTCCTTGGTTAAATGATGAACTCTTGTTTTGGAACTCGCTTCCATAGTTCATTTCCAAGGATCTTACATTATCATCTAGTCAATGTGTGTTACACCTTTTCTTCTCAGGCACCCTGAGTCTGAGGTATCCTAACACCGACCAGATCTGAATCCCGGTCAGATATGATGGTTGGAATATATTTCCAAGGGTAATAACAATGTTCTTTTATGACCCGGTAAGGTGATGTCTTGCCCAGCACACCTGGCCGGAGGACCTATTGTTACCGTTTCATTTTCCGCAAGGCTATCCATTCTTCCATGAGGAAATTGTAAGACTTATTCTACAAGTTATTTCTGATGGATCCTTCGTGTTTCCAAAGTCTGATCTTCACCTGATGACCATGTCAATGCTATCTCGAAGCATGTCAATGGTACTCCGATTTTCAACAGGAACATTTGAAGCACGATGCTAAATTTTATTTATCATTTATCCTAACACCGTTGTATGGGTAATTTCATGAGATTCCTCCCCCCTTACCTAAAAGGTTTTCTACTTTATATCCTGTCTTGGATATCATCCTCTGCTCGACTTTGGGGAGGATATACCCCTGATATATGTGTTTAAACACATTTTCCTTTCCATTGTTCTGATTAATTTGATAATCATATTATCCTTTCCATTGTTTGGTTTAACCTTTCTTGAGGTTTAGATGATCTAAGCAGTAATATTTTCCTGCTTACAAAAACACCTCGGTGTACCACCTTATCAGTCAGACCCTGTTACTATTGTTGATGACACTTCGGTAACCACCGATGGACGGGAACCTTGCCTATTGGTCCGCCTCGTTCAACGAGCAGGAAAATGGTTCTCTTCGTCCCTCGCCCTTGGTATCGATGTTGTTGCCGACATAACTAACAGGCTACCCTCTGGCATGCCTTGCTATTGTGATGTCAGCCCCCTTCCTACCTTTAACCCACATGGTGGGCCCATAACCCACAGTTCCACAGGATCGAAACTTGACTCTCCTGCACCCCCCTGTTCCCAAGGTTCTTCCTCGCGTGTGGCCTCGTATGTAATTCACGAGCCACCTTCCGAGAGATCATCAAATCTGTTACCGGACGCAATACTTAGTCCCGATTGCTTTGAGCCCCTTTCAAGCCCTGTTCAGGCATCGAACGGTTGCCTGCTCGCTCGTAACTTCCCATGAAACCTCATTACTTGCTCTCAATATTTACTTAAGTTTCAATTCGAGAGTTACCTTCCGCCACCTTCCCCGATGTTATCGACCAGATAGTCAACCTTGTAGAGGTTCGTTCTCTCGGAATGACCCCTTATTATTTCGTAAGTACGATGGAACCCCCAAAGAAAGGGATGACGACTTGATCATGATGACCTAGAGCAGACAAATAAAGACTTCAACGTAATGGATCGACCTCTTCGAGGAGAGCAACCAAGACCGAGAAGTCTCGATAGAATTTCGTAGCCACATCTTTCCCTTACTCCCCTCTTAAATCTCGGGACGAGATTTCTTGTAGTGGAGGAGAATTGTGATGCCCGGGTAATTAAGCTACAGTGATCCTCTGCTAATGATGCCACGTCACCTCGTTTATAGTTGCTAATCTTGAGTTAGTTCGAAACCGGTTCAACTTCAAGTTAAAAAAAACAGGCAAACAATAAAAGTTTTCAAATATTAAAACTAAAATGTTCTGAGTGAACCAAATATTGCATAGATAATTATGGTGGAAAAACCACACATTTATAAAATGTTTAAATACTATGAGATGAATAAAACAGTAGCAAAAGTGATTATTTAAATACTTTTTTTTATTTAATAAAATGTCAAGCTAAGTTAATTGGGGTCTAGACTTTTTGTGACTATGGGCTAAGTTGTAATACTAATTTAGATACTAAGTGTATATTTTACCAAAATAGAATGCAACTAAAATAAAGCAGGAAAGAATAAATAAAAGGAAAAGACAAAACAACAAAAGAGAAAAGAGAAACCCCCCTGCCCCCTGGGCCTCGGCCCAGCAGGCCGGCCCATTCGGCCACACACCCAGGCCACCAGGAGGCCCACCCCGCCTCCCTTATCCCATCCCCACCCCCGAAACCCTAACCAACCACACCCCCACTCGCTCCCTCCCCCTCCCCCCGATCCAGTTCTGGATCGAGATCGGGCCGACGCCCTGCGCCCCCCCCCCCCACGACGCTGCCGCCTCGTCCCCATCGCCAATCCCGCCGCACGTCGCCCCAACTCGCCGGCTTAGAAGACCACACACCCACACACGCATACGCACGGAGGAGGGGCGCCCCTGTTCGCTCCCCTCCTCTCGGAGCGCCCGTGCCCGAGGAACCGCCACCTACCGGCATCGCCGACGCCGCCCTGAAGCTACCGCGCCGTCGTGTCGCCGCCCCATCGCCGGATCTCGCTTCCCCGTCCTCCTCCTCACGCCGATGCCTTAGTCCCTGCGCCCCATCGTGAGCTCCCTCCCTCTTCCCCTCTCTGTCGCACGTCGCCGCTCCTGACCGCCCCGACGAGCTCCTTCGCACGCGTCCATCGCCGTGGCCTCCTCCGGCCTCTCCTCCCGCCCTCTGCACCGGCAGCCCCCCGCGCCCCAACCATCGCCGTCCAGTGCTGCAACGCAGCAGCTGCTGGCGCTGCTACTGCCGCTGTCTGCTGCAGCTCCGCGCCGGCCGCGCTCACCATGGCCCTGGGGCGTCCCTCTTGTGCGCCCCGGCTCCCCCTTCACGCCCTCCCCGTGTGCTCGTGCGCTCCGCCGCGGCCTCGCCCTCGCCGCGGCCACGCCTGAGTGCGCCCCACCGTATGCCCCAGCTCCCCGCGCCCTGCCTAGCTCGCCGTGGCCACCGGCCTCTCCCTGCTCCAGCGCCCTACCGGGCTTGCCCGCCCGCACGGGCTGCGCCCCACGCCCGATCCTCTTATGCCCCAGGGGCCACTGGACAACGGGCCCCACGCCTAGAACAAAAAAAAATATATGTGTGTTAAAAAAATTAATTAATTAATTAATTAATTAATTAATTAACTTAATTAATCCTAATTTAATTAACCTAATTAACTACTTAACCTAATTAACTACTGTTAATTAACAGTATAGCCAATGACAGGTGGGCCTGCTATCCTGTTTGACCAAGTCAAACTGCTGACTGGACTAGCCTAGTCATTGACAGGAGGGTCCCACTAGACCCCTTTGACCAGTCAATGGTCCCAGTTGACTGTTGACTTGGAAGTCAACTGGACCCCACCTGTCAGCCCCTTTGGTACATTGTTGTGTACAAGCTGTGGGTACACTTAGCAATTTAACCTTTAA
This sequence comes from Triticum aestivum, assembly GCF_018294505.1. Lineage (NCBI taxonomy): Eukaryota > Viridiplantae > Streptophyta > Magnoliopsida > Poales > Poaceae > Triticum > Triticum aestivum. The sequence continues at coordinate 54,651,850 of NC_057794.1, forward strand.
TTTTGAAATGATAAATAAATTCAGAAAATTTTAGAAATTGTTTAAAACTTTGAAAAATCATATAAAATAAACCGTAGCTCGGATGAAAAAACTTTGTACATGAAAGTTGCTCAGAACGACGAGACGAACCCGGATACGTGGCCCATTCGTCCGCCATGCATCCCTAGCATAGCGAACACGCAATTTTCCCCCCTCTGGTTCATCTGTCCGAAAACGCGAAACACCAGGAATACTTTCCCGGATGTTTCCCCCTTCACCGGTACCCCCTCGTACCGTGTTAGGGCACACCTAGCATCACGTTTTGTCATGTCATGCATCATTATGCATCTGTTTGCATTATATTTATTGTTTCTTCCCCCTCTTCTCTGGCTAGACGCCGAGACCGACGCCACTGCTACCCAGTACGACTACGGTGTTGACGACCCCTCTCTCTTGCCAGAGCAACCAGGCAAGCCCCCCCCCTTGATCACCAGATATCGCCTACTCTTCTCTATACTGCTTGCATTAGAGTAGTGTAGCATGTTACTGCTTTCAGTTAATCCTATCTGATGCATAGCCTGTCCTTGCTACTACTGTTGTTACCATTACCTGCTATCCTACTGCTTAGTATAGGATGCTAGTGTTCCATCAGTGGCCCTACACTCTTGTCCGTCTGCCATGCTATACTACTGGGCCGTGATCACTTCGGGAGGTGATCACGGGCATATACGATATACTTTACACAGTTACATTACCTGTGATACTGTTCGGAGATGGGGGCTGAAGGGGCAGGTGGCTCCATCCCGGTAGAGGTGGGCCTGGGTTCCCGACGGCCCCCGACTGTTACTTTGAGGCGGAGCGACAGGGCAGGTTGAGACCACCTAGGAGAGAGGTGGGCCTAGCCCTGGTCGGCGTTCGCAGATACTTAACACGTTTAACGAGATCTTGGTATTTGATCTGAGTCTGGCCACTGGCTTATACGCACTAACCATCTATGCGGGGACAGTTATGGGCACTAGATGTCGTGGTATCAGCCGAAGCACTTCGTGACGCCAGCGACTGAGCGGCGCGCGCTGGGTTGGACCGCGTAACGTGACTTCCTTTGTAATGGAGGCTGCTAGGTCTGCTCTCTGGCCGCGTACGCAACGTGCAGGTGTGCTATGGGCGATGGGCCCAGACCCCTGTGCGCTTAGGTTTAGACCGGCGTGCTGGCCTCTCTGTTGTGCCTAGGTGGGGCTGCGACGTGTTGATCTTCCGAGGCCGGGCATGACCCAGGAAAGTGTGTCCGGCCAAATGGGATCGAGCGTGTTGGGTTATGTGGTGCACCCCTGCAGGGAAGTTAATCTATTCGAATAGCTGTGATCTTCGGTAATAGGACGACTTGGAGTTGTACCTTGACCTTATGACAACTAGAACCGGATACTAATAAAACACACCCTTCCAAGTGCCAGATACAACCGGTGGTCGCTCTCTCACAGGGCGACGAGGGGAGGATCATCGGTTAGGGTTATGCTATGCGATGCTACTTGGAGGACTTCAGTCTACTCTCTTCTACATGCTGCAAGACGGAGGCTGCCAGAAGCGTAGTCTTCGACAGGATTAGCTATCCCCCTCTTATTCTGGCTTTCTGCAGTTCAGTCCACGATATGGCCTTTACCATTTACCCATGCATATGTAGTGTAGCTCCTTGCTTGCGAGTACTTTGGATGAGTACTCACGGTTGCTTTCTCCCTCTTTTCCCCTATCCCTCTACCTGGTTGTCGCAACCAGATGTTGGAGCCCAGGATCCAGACGCCACGTCGACGACGACTCCTACTACACCGGAGGTGCCTACTACTACGTGCTGCCCGCTGACGACGACCAGGAGTAGTTAGGAGGATCCCAGGCAGGAGGCCTGCGCCTCTTTCAATCTGTATCCCAGTTTGTGCTAGCCTTCTTAAGGCAAACTTGTTTAACTTATGTCTGTACTCAGATATTGTTGCTTCCACTGACTCGTCTATGATCGAGCTCTTGTATTCGAGCCCTCGAGGCCCCTGGCTTGTAATATGATGCTTGTATGACTTATTTTATTTGTAGAGTTGTGTTGTGATATCTTCCCGTGAGACCCTGATCTTGATCGTACACATTTGCGTGTATGATTAGTGTACGATTGAATCGGGGGCATCACAGCGGCCTCCTTCCAAGAGGGGCAAGACGCCTGTGCCGGTGACCTCTGTCCATCTAGAGGCACCGGACAATCTGTTGGGAGTGCTTCGCAGCGCTTCCATCGACGAGGAGCACCGCACTATTATGAGTGCGGTGGTCCAGAAGGTTCAGTCCGCCAAGAGCGGACTGACTGAAGCCTGTGCCAGCCTTCTAACAGGCTTTGAGGTAAGTTTCTGAAATATGGGATTAATATTACCACATAGACAGTAGCCCCTGATGCTCTGTTCGGTGTTCACAAAGAAAAGCCGAACAGAGGATCAAACAATATCGTAGGAGTCTAATATAAGTATGTCTATATGCGTATGCAGGCTTCGCTGCTGGCCTCTGCCGCACTGACTGCGGAGGTCGCCGCACTGAAGCAGGACCTCGAAGGGTCCAAGAAGGAGCTTGGCCTTGCTAAGAGGCATCTCGAGGAGAACAAAGGTAGGTAGTACCTAGTCTATGGTTATATATAAAAAAAGAACGCGATTGCAAAATGACAGGATCATCGTAAATTTGCCAGGGGCCACGACCGAGGTGGCGACCCTGAAGCAAGCGCTATCCGAGGCCGAAGACAAAGCAGCCAAGGAGCATACCGAGCGGGGAAGGCAGGAGGCACGGGTGGGCGAGGTGCAGCAAGAGCTCCAGGCTCTCATGATGAAGCATGAGGCGTTGGAGCTTGACTCGAAGACGCGAGAGTCCGAGCTTGCCGTGGCCCTCGAGAGCACAAAGAATGCCAAGGCCGAAGCCCAAAAGGCCCTCCAGGAGATTGATGCGATGAAGAAAATAGCGGCGGGTAAGGCATTTTTTATGCAGAGCAAGCATGTGAAAGTAAATTACATGTTACTTACCTGAATCCGGAGCTCTCTAGGAGCGTTCATAGATTTTCCCCGCAGCGTGTCGGATGCCGCACAGTTTTACCTTGCCGAGGAGGGAAGCTCAACGGAGAATTTGTTCTGGGCCTAGTATAGTGGGACCGAACACCCGGTGCCTATGAGCGACTAGCTAAAGCAGCTGGTCGAGCTACACAAGGCGGCCGAACAGGCCATGAAGGGCTTTATAGTCTGGATGTGGCCTGGCGATGCCCTTCCGAACAACTACTTCGGCCTGGTGAGGCGGCTTGTGAATGCCTGCCCACGGCTGGAAGTCGTCAAGCGGTCCGTCTGCATCGAAGGTGCACGCCGGGCTTTCGCCCGTGTGAAGGTGCAATGGGCCAAGCTAGACGCCGTGAAGCTGATCATGGAAGGGCCGCTGGAGGGCAAGGAGCATCGCCACCCCGAGATGTACTATGAGGGTGTCCTGAAGGGTGCTTGTCTCGTAGTGGACGAGTGTACAAAAGATATAATATTTGAATGAATTTGCTCATGTGATCCTGTATGCTGAAAACCTGTTTCATATGCCCTTTGCAACACTTGTTTGAATTTAAAATATTACCTTCTGTTCGGCCGTTTATCAAATCTGAGAGATGGCTAGTCGTCGGCTTCTGCCCCCATGCCACGAGTGCTGGGGTGTTCGGGATAAACCTGAGCACTCTTGTTCCCATTTTTGGGTCCTTCGAGGGAGGTGCTCGGCACAACGAACAAGGCAATCGGATTAATAATGCTTTATCACTCTCACTTAGCCATAGAATTCTATAATATTAAATTTCGGCGAAGCCCCTGGTATTCAGAAGGCTGAATTCGGGGCGCTATACATGCCTTAGGCCGGACAGAGCCGACTCCTCGCTCTAAGCGGCATAAGTCTTTAGGGACTCGAAAACCTCTCGAACAGCGACCAGTCTCTCGCCTTATCATGACAGTCAGTTTTAGCTTTCTCTACTGAGGTGCTTAGCCCAGCTGAACCGGGGCACAATCGCAGTAGTTCTCCCAGTGCTACCTTAGCCGATATAGCGGAACGTAAGGTACCAAAACATGGGAGCCGGGCAAACCCAACTATTGACAAAAGACATGATTCGGAGCTGATGCATATAATGTTATAAGTTCGGGGTGCCGCACTTGTGAAAGTGTTCGGACTTCTCACACCATATTGTGGGGTACTTAAGCCCCTGGTGTATTGGCCGTACCAAAATGTACGGTTGCAAGGTGTCATTAATGAACACATATATAAAAGAAAAATGCAAAAACAGACTAAAGCTATGCATTGTTTATTCAAAAAGATGCATTGAAGCAAAATGATACAAGTAGTGCGATAAGCAGAAAATGGGGCTATTTGACATGTCTATTCCAAGGGTAAGCTGCGGAATGGTAATGAAAGCGGGTATTTTGCTCGTTATAGAGACCACCTAGGAGTTCCATGATGCGACGTAGCTTCCGGCCCCTCTCGTCCTTGCATCGTGTGTTCGGCGATTATATTGCCGGACAGGGTTTCCGGAGATTAAAGTCCTGAAAACAAATAACAAAACGGGAAGCCCCTAGTGCGGTTTAAGCCATCTCTTGGGGCGTGCCATAGTCATGCCCCCATCCCCGCCTGTGCCCATGGTATTTTTAATGCGTAATTATGTACGCATGGCATGAATTTCGCCATTTGGCTTGGGCCAGGGTGGGGACCGCATTGCTATGCGAGCTCGGAACGTGCCAGGCGGTCCTATTGCTGATTACTCCGGGCGCGCTTGAAGGTGTTTGGGTCCTTAAACTCCGAACTAGTGGATTGCCTTAAGAGGCTGCTTTGCGCTTCCGCTGTGAGGGCCGCAGTGTGCTCCTTCGTTCGGAGAGAGCGCTTTGTGTTTCCATTAACTGTAATGACCCCCTGAGGTCCTGGCATCTTGAGCTTGAGGTATGCATAATGCGGTACCGCATTGAATCTCGCAAATGTGGTTCGCTCGAGTAGTGCATGATAACCACTGCGGAACGGGACTATATCGAAGATTAACTCTTTGCTTCGGAAGTTATCTGGGGATCCGAAGACCACTTCCAGTGTGACTGAGCCTGTGCAATGGGCCTCTACACCTGGTATGACGCCTTTAAAGGTCGTTTTTGTGGGTTTGATCCTTGAGGGGTCTATACCCATTTTGCGCACTGTGTCCTGGTAAAGCAGGTTCAGGCTGCTGCCGCCATCCATAAGGACTAGAGTGAGGTGAAATCCGTCAATGATTGGGTCTAGGACCAGTGCGGCGAATCCGCCATGACGGATACTAGTGGGGTGGTCTCTGCGATCGAAGGTGATCGGATAGGAGGACCATGGGTTGAACTTTGGGGCGACTGGCTCCAACGCGTATACGTCCCTGAGCGCACGCTTCCGCTCCCTCTTGGGGATGTGGGTTGCGTATATCATGTTCACCGTCCACACTTGTGGGGGGAAACCTCTTATATCCTCCGGTGTTCGGCTGCCGGGGCTCTTCTTCGTCATTGCTATGTGGCCCCTTATCTTTCTTTTCGGTATTTAACTTGCCGGCCTGCTTGAGTACCCAACAATCCCTATTGGTGTGGTTGGTTGGCTTGTCGGGGGTGCCGTGTATTTGACACGAGCGATTGAGCATGCGGTACAAACTGGATGGGCCCGGAGTGCTTCTTTTAAATGGCTTTTTCCCCTGACCGGGTTTAGACCCTTTGAATCCAGCATTGACTGCCGTATCCTCGCTATTGTCGATGTTAATGCGGTGCTTATGTTTGTTGCGACGTGACCTGCCATTGCCGTCCTTGGTATCCGAAGTACCACGGTTCTTTGATATGTTATTACTGCGAGCCAGCCAGCTGTCTTCTCCCGCACAAAAGCGGGTCATGAGTGTCGTGAGGGCTGCCATAGATTTCAACTTTTCCTGACCAAGGTGCCGGGCTAGCCACTCGTCGCGGATGTTGTGTTTAAAAGCTGCTAGGGCCTCTGCATCCGGACAGTCGATGATTTGATTTTTCTTTGTTAGGAACCGTGTCCAGAATTGCCTGGCCGATTCCTCTGGCTGCTGAATTATATGACTCAGGTCATCGGTGTCTGGTGGTCGCACATACGTGCCCTGAAAGTTGTCGAGGAATGCGGCTTCCAGATCTTCCCAACAGCCAATGGACTCTGCTGGCAAGCTGTTGAGCCAATGCCGAGCTGGTCCTTTAAGTTTGAGTGGGAGGTATTTGATTGCGTGTAGGTCATCACCGCGGGCCATGTGGATGTGCAGGAGGAAATCCTCAATCCATACCGCAGGATCTGTCGTGTCGTCGTATGATTCTATGTTTACGGGTTTGAAACCCTCCGGGATTTGATGATCCATTACTTCATCTGTGAAGCATAAGGGGTGTGCGGCACCTCTGTACTGGGCTATATTGTGATGCAGCTCCAATGAGTCTTGCCCGCTGCGTTCGGCCCAGTCGAATTTACTTTTACTGTATCCGGCGTGACGTTTATCGTCTCGCATAGTGGCGCGCCCTCGTGATCCGTAGATCGATCTTGCATGTTTTGCTTTGTCCTCCAATACGTCTTGCAGGTCTGGCGTGTTTCCCCATGCCTTTTTATTTGAATGGCGTCGGGGTGCAGGCTGAGCTTTTGCCTGGAATGCCTCTCTATCGCGGCCACGAGGTGGCCAATCAGCCGTGTCATACGCTTCTTCCTCCAGTCGAGGTAGCAACCTGCATTTTGGGTAACTGTTGGAGGGGCGTTCGAGTTTATATTCCTCGGCCGTGAGAACTTCAGTCCATCTGTCAGCTAGCAGATCTTGATCAGCTTGAAGCTGCTGCTGCTTTTTCTTAAGGCTATTTGCCGTGGCTATAAGCCGGCGCTTGAAGCGCTCTTGTTCGATAGGATCCTCTGGCACGACGAATTCGTCATCATCGAGGCTTGCCTCGTCTTCGGAGGGGGCATGTAATTATCATCCTCCACCTCTCCATCTGCCGCTCTCTCTGGAGGGCTGGCCTCTCCCTCCTCCTGTCCTAGATCATGCTGGAGGGGATTGTTGCCATCTTCGGCACTACCCGGAGTGTTATTATCTCCTGTGCCGTTATCACCACTTTTGCTTTGGCGGGACTTAGAGCGGCGCCGCTGACGTCGGAACTTGGGTTGCTTCTTGGAGGGGTCATCCTCTGCTGTCTCGTTGCCATTGCCTTCTTTGGGTGTGTCCACCATGTATATATCGTATGATGAGGTGGCTGTCCAGTGCCCTGTGGGCAGTGGTTCCTCTTCCTCTCTCGCATCATCGTCCATACCGTCGATGTCTTCGGAGTCGAAGTCGAGCATGTCGGTTAAGTCATCGACAGTGGCTACTAAGTGGTTGGTGGGTGGGCAGCGAATTTCTTCGTCATCCGCATCCCAATCCTGCCGGACATAGTTCGGCTAGGATCCTCCTGACAAGGAGAGAGACCTTCATGAGTTCAGTATGTCGCCAAAGGGCGAGTGTTGAAAAATATCCGCGGAGGTAAACTCCATGATCGGCGCCCAATCGGATTCGCTAGGAACGGGCGCAGGCGGTTCGGAGTCCGTGGCCGGAGAAGGATCCGGCAGTATGACAACACGGGTCTCGTGCAGGGTAAGGTCGATGTTCAGCTCGATCACCGCTGAGGGTAATGCCTCCGTGGCGGGGTCCATCCACCTGTCCATGGACGGTGCAACTGGCTCCGAATTGAGGGTCAGAGCGGCTGCCGGTGCGATCTCCTGAACACTGTCTGATGGTAGAGCTAAATCGTACTCATCGTGACCGCGTGACGCACAAGGCAGAGGCTCGAATCCGTCGAAGATCAAGTCTCCGCGGATATCGGCCGTGTAGTTTAAGCTTCCAAACCTGACCGGGTGGCCAGGGCGTAACTTTCGATCTGCTCCAGATGGCCAAGCGAGTTGGCCCGCAGTGCGAAGCCGCCAAACACAAAGATCTGTCCGGGGAGAAAAGTCTCACCCTGGACTGCATCGCTATCGATGATCGTAGGAGCCATCAAGCCTAACGGCGACGACACGGAGGAACTCTCAACGAAAGCACCAATGTCGGTGTCAAAACCAGCGGATCTCGGGTAGGGGGTCCCGAACTGTGCGTCTAAGGCGGATGGTAACAGGAGGCAGGGGACACAATGTTTTACCCAGGTTCAGGCCCTCTTGATGGAGGTAAAACCCTACGTCCTGCTTGATTTATTCTTGATGATATGAATATTACAAGAGTTGATCTACCACGAGATCGGAGAGGCTAAACCCTAGAAGCTAGCCTATGGTATGATTGTATGTTGTCCTACGGACTAAAACCCTCCGGTTTATATAGACACCGGAGAGGGCTAGGGTTACACAAGGTCGGTTACAAAGGAGGAGATATACATATCCGTATTGCCTAGCTTGCCTTCCACGCCAAGTAGAGTCCCATCCGGACACAAGACGAAGTCTTCAATCTTATATCTTCATAGTCTAACAGTCCGGCCAAAGGATATAGTCCGGCTATCCGGAGACCCCATAATCTAGGACTCCCTCAGCCCCCCTCTCCTAGTCCAATTCGGACCATAGGGGAGGGGGCGCGCTGCCTGCCCTAGGCCGGCCCCCCTCTCTTTCTCTTATGGCCCAACAAGGCCCATTAGCCCCCGGGGGTTCCAGTAACCCCTCCGGTACTCCGGTAAAATCCCGATTTTACCCGAAACTCTTCTGATGTCCAAATGTAGGATTCCAATATATCAATCTTCATGTCTCGACCATCTCGAGACTCCTCGTCATGTCCGAGATCATATCCGGGACTCCGAACTACCTTGGTACATCAAAACATATAAACTCATAAAACTGATCGTCATAGAACTTTAAGCGCGCGGACCCTACGGGTTCGAGAACTATGTAGACATGGCCGAGACATTTCTCCGGTTAATAACCAATAGCGGAACCTGGATGCTCATTTTGGTTCCTACATATTCTACGAAGATCTTTATCAGTTAAACCGCATAATACTATACGTTGTTCTCTTTATCATTGATATGTTACTTGCCCGGGATTCGATCGTCGGTATCCCAATACCTAGTTCAATCTCGTTACCGGCAAGTCTCTTTACTCGTTCCGTAATGCACTATCGCGCAACTAACTCATTAGTTGCATTGCTTGCAAGGCTTATAGTGATGTGCATTACCGAGAGGGCCCAGAGATACCTCTCCGACAATCGGAGTGACAAATCCTAATCTTGATCTATGCCAACTCAACAAGTACCATCGGAGACACTTGTAGAGCACCTTTATAATCACCCAGTTACGTTGTGACGTTTGGTAGCACACAGAGAGTTCCTCCGGTATTCGGGAGTTGCATAATCTCATAGTCATAAGAACATGTATAATTCATGAAGAAAGCAATAGCAGTAAACAAAAACAATCAAGTGCTAAGCTAACGGAATGGGTCAAATCAATCACATCATTCTCCTAATAATGTGATCCCATTGATCAAATAACAACTCATGTCTATGGTTAGGAAACTTAACCATCTTTGATCAATGAGCTAGTCAAGTAGAGGCATACTAGTGACACTATGTTTGTCTATGTATTCACACATGTATTATGTTTCCGGTTAATACAATTCTAGCATGAATAATAAACATTTATCATGAAATAAGGAAATAAATAATGACTTTATTATTGCCTCTAGGGCATATTTCCTTCAGTTCTATAGGCCCATAATGCATCACCCAGTTTCTTTGACCAATTCTTTCTAGATCTATTAACAGTCTTTTGCAAAATTAATTTAAGCTCTCTGTTACTCAATTCTACTTGACCACTAGACTGTGGGTGATAAGGAGATGCAATTCTATGATTAACATCATACTTAGCAAGCATTTTACGAAAGGCACCATGAATGAAATGTGAACCACCATCAGTCATTAAGTATCTAGGGACTCCAAACCTCGGGAAAATAACTTCTTTAAGCATCTTAATAGATGTGTTATGATCAGCACTACTAGTTGGAATAGCTTCTACCCAGTTAGTAACGTAATCAACAACAACTAAAATATGTGTATACCCATTAGAGGAAGGAAATGGTCCCATATAATCAAAGCCCCAAACATCAAATGGTTCAATAACAAGTGAATAATTCATAGGCACTTCTTGACGTCTACTAATATTACCAATTCTTTGTCATTCATCACAAGACAAGACAAACTTACGGGCATCCTTGAAGAGAGTAGGCCAATAAAAACCGGATTGCAATACCTTATGTGCAGTTCTATCTCCAATGTGGTGCCCTCCATAAGCTTCAGAGTGGCACTTGCATAGGATCTGTTCCTGTTCATGCTCAGGTACACAACGTCTAATAACACCATCTATTCCTTCTTTATAAAGATGTGGGTCATCCCAGAAGTAATGTCTCAATCATAGAAAAACTTTTTCTTTTGCTGGTATGTGAAACTAGGTGGTATGAATTTAGCAACAATGTAATTAGCATAATCAGCATACCATGGAGCAGTATGAGAAGCATTTATGACAGCTAATTGTTCATCAGGAAAGCTATCATCAATAGGTAGTGGGTCATCAAGAATATTCTCTAACCTAGACAAGTTGTCTGCAACGGGGTTCTCAGCTCCCTTTCTATCAATAGTATGCAAATCAAATTCTTGTAGCAAGAGAACCCATCTAATAAGTCTAGGTTTAGCATCTTTCTTTTCCATAAGGTATTTAATAGCAGCATGATCAGTTTGAATAGTTACTTTAGAATAAAAATATAAGGCCTGAACTTATCACAAGAAGAAACAACTGCTAAAAATTCTTTTTCAGTAGTAGCATAATTTCTATGGGAACTATCTAGAGTTTTACTAGCATATTGGATAACATTCAGCTTCTTATCAACTCTTTGTCCTAGAACAGCACCTACAGAATAATCGCTAGAATCACACATAATTTCAAAGGGTAAATTTCAATCAAGTGGCTGAACAATAGGTGCAGAAATCAAAGCTTTCCTAAGTATTTCAAATGCTTCTACACAATCATCATCAAAGACAAAAGGAATATCTTTTTGTAATAGGTTAGTCAGAGGCCAGGAAATTTTTGAAAAGTCCTTAATGAACCTCCTATAAAAACTGGCATGACCAAGGAAACTTCTTATACCTTTGATGTCCTTGGGACACGGCATATTTTCAATAGCATCAACTTTAGCTTTATCAACATCAATACCTTTTTCAAAAAAAAATGCCCCAAGACAATACCTTCATTAACCATAAAGTGGCACTTCTCCTAGTTCAAGACAAGATTAGTTTCTTCACATCTCTACAAAACTCGATCAAGATTGATCAAGCAATCATCAAAAGAGGATCTATAAACAGAGAAATCGTCCATGAAAACCTCACAAATCTTTTCACAAAAGTCAGAGAATATAGCCATCGTGCATCTTTGAAAGGTAGCAGGTGCATTACATAAACCAAAAGGCATACATCTATAAGCAAAAGTACCGAAAGGGCAAGTAAAAGTGGCCTTTGCTTGATCATCAACTGACACAGGTATTTGAGAGAAGCCAAAGTACCCATCTAGAAAGCAGAAATGTGTATGTTTGGATAATCTTTCTAGCATTTGATCAATGAAAGGCAAAGGGTAATGATATTTTTAGTAGCTTTATTTAATTTGCGAAAATCAATTACCATCCTATAACCTGTAATAATTCTTTGTGGGATCAATTCATCTTTATCATTAGGAACAACAGTAATACCTCCCTTCTTAGGGACACAATGGACAAGACTTACCCACTAACTATCAGCAACGGGATAAATTATACCTGCCTCAAGGAGCTTTAATATTTCCTTTCTTCCCACTTCCTTCATCTTAGGATTTAGCCGTCGTTGGTGATCAATAACTAGTTTGGCATCTTTCTCCAAATTTATTTTGTGTTGACATAGAGTGGGACTAATGCCCTTAAGATCATCAAGAGTATATCCAATAGCAGCACGGTGCTTCTTCAGAGTTTTCATAATCTCTCTTCTTCATGCTCTGAAAGGTTAGCACTAATAATAACATGATATATCTTCTTTTCATCAAGATAAGCATATTTAAGAGTATCAGGTAATGGTTTAAGCTCAAACACGGGATCACCCTTGGGTGGAGGAGGATCCCCTAGGATTTCAATGGGCAAGTTGTGTTTCAAAATAGGTCCCTGTTTAAAGAATACTTCATCTATTTCCCTTCTTTCATTCATAAACATATCAATTTCATGGTCTAGCAAATATTGTTCTAAGGGATCAGTAGGAGGTACGGCAATAGAAGCAAGACCAATAGTTTCATCTTTACTAGGCAATTCCTCATCACGTGGTTGTCTATGAAACCTAGCAAAATTAAACTCATGAGACATATCCCCTAAACCAACAGAAACAATATCCTTATTGCAGTCTATCTTAGCATTAACAGTATTCAAGAAGGGTCTGCCAAATATAATGGGACAAAAGCTATCTTGTGGTGAACCAAGAACAAGAAAATCAGCAGGATATTTAACCTTCCCACACAAGACTTCAACATCTCTAACAATCCCAATTGGTGAAATAGTATCTCTATTGGCAAGCTTAATGGTAACATTGATATCTTCTATCTCAGCAGGTGCAATATCATGCATAATTTCTTTGTATAAGGAATGAGGCATTCCACTTGCACTAGCACCCATATCACATAAGCCATGATAGCAATGATCTCCTATTTTAACAGAAATAACAGGCATGCCTACAACAGGTCTATGTTTATTTTTAGTATCAGGTCCAGCAATTCTAGCAGTCTCATCACAGAAGTAAATAACATGCCCATCAATATTATCAGCCAAGATATCTTTAACCATAGCAATATTAGGTTGAATTTAACTTGCTCAGGGGGTTTGTGTGTCCTAATATTACTGTTGTTGACTACATTTGAAACTTTAGCATGATCCTTTATTCTAACAGGGAAAGGTGGTTTCTCAACATAAGCAGTAGGAACAATAGGATCATTATAAGTGATAGTCTTTTCTTCAACTTTAATAGGTGCAACTACTTTTACTTCAATGGGAGGATTATATTTAAACCACTTCTCCTTAGGAAGATCAACATGAGTAGCAAAGGATTCACAAAAGGAAGCTACTATCTCAGAGTCAAGTCCATATTTAGTGCTAAATTCACGAAAAGCATCGGTATCCATAAAAGATTTAATACAATCAAACTTAGGTGTTATACCTGACTCCTTACCTTCGTCAAGATCCCAATCTTCAGAGTTGCTTTAATTCTTTCCAATAAATCCCATTTGAATTCAATAGTCTTCATCATAAAAGATCCAGTACAAGAAGTATCGAGCATGGAGCGATTACTGAGAGAAAGCCGAGCATAAAATTTTTGAATAATCATTTCTCTTGAGAGATCATGATTGGGGCATGAATATAACATTGACTTATGCCTCCCCTAAGCATGAGCGATGCTTTCTCCTTCGTGAGGCCAAAAATTATATATATAATTACGGTCACGATGAACAAGATGCATAGGATAAAACTCCTGGTGAAATTCCAATTTCAATCGCTTATAGTCCCATGATCCCATATCATCACATAGCCTATACCATGTCAATACATCTCCCTTCAAATATAAAGGGAAAACCTTCTTATTGATAACATCCTCGGGCATAGCTGCAAGCTTAAATAATCCACAAACTTCATCCACATAGATTAAGTGTAAATTGGGATGCAATGTTCCATCTCCTGCAAAAGGATTAGCTAGCAGTTTCTCTATCATACCCGAAGGAATTTCAAAGTAAACATTTTCAGTAGGGTTAGTAGGTTGAGGAGAAACTCTTTGCTCTACTGGTCAGGGTGAAGATACCCCGAACAAGCCCCTCAAAGGATTATGTTCCATCGTAACAAGTGACAGTAAATTTCAGCACACCATATAATTTTTTTCTTACCAAATTCCACCTACTTATGACCCACAAGTATAGGGGGTCTATCGTAGCCTTTTCGGTAAGTAAGAGTGTCGAACCCAATGAGGAGCAGAAGGAAATGATAAGCAGTTTTCAGTAAGGTATTCTCTGCAAGCACTGAAATTATCGGTAACAGATAGTTTTGTGATAAGGTAATTTGTAATGAGTAGCAAGTAATAAAAGTAAATAAGGTGCAGCAAGATGGCCCAATCCTTTTTGTAGCAAAGGACAAGCCTGGACAAACTCTTATATAGAGAAAAGCACTCCCGAGGACACATGGGAATTATCGTCAAGCTAGTTTTCATCACGTTCATATGATTCGCGTTCGGTACTTTGATAATTTGATATGTGGATGGACCGGTGCTTGGGTGCTATCCTTACTTGGACAAGCATCCCACTTATGATTAACCCCCATTGCAAGCATCCGCAACTACAACAGAAGTATTAAGGTAAACCTAACCATAGCATGAAACATATGGATCCAAATCAGCCCCTTACGAAGCAACGCATAAACTAGGGTTTAAGATTCTGTCACTCTAGCAACCCGTCATCTACTTATTACTACCCAATGCCTCCCTCTAGGCCCAAAAATGGTGAAGTGTCATGTAGTTGACGTTCACATGACACACTAGAGGGATGACAACATACATCTCATCAAACTATCGAACGAATACCAAATTCACATGATTACTAATAGCAAGACTTCTCCCATGTCCTCAGGAACAAATGTAACTACTCACAAAGCATATTCATGTTCATAATCAGAGGGATATTAATATGCATAATGGATCTAAACATATGATCTTCCACCAAGTAAACCAACTAGCATCAACTACAAGGAGTAATCAACAGTACTAGCAACCCCCAGGTACCAATCTGAGGTTTGGATACAAAGATTGGATACAAGAGATGAACTAGGGTTTGAGATGAGATGGTGCTTGATACGTCTCCATCGTATCTACTTTTCCAAACACTTTTGCCCTTGTTTTGGACTCTAACTTGTATGATTTGAATGGAACTAACCCGGACTGACGCTGTTTTCAGCAGAATTACCATGATGTTGTTTTATGTACAGAAAACAAATATTCTCGGAATGACCTGAAACTCCATGGGAGGTCTTAGAAAAAATAATAAAAAATCCTCGCCAAATATGAAGACTAGGGGGCCCACACCCTTTCCACGAGGGTGGGGGGCGCCTCCCCCCCCCCTAGGGCGCGCCCCCTACCTCGTGGGCCCCCTATTGACCCTCCGATGCCAACTCCAACTCTATATATTTGCTTTCAGAGAGAAAAAATAGGAGAGAACAAATCATCGCGTTTTACAATACAGAGCCGCCGCCAAGCCCTAAAACCTCTCGGGAGGGCTGATCTGGAGTCCGTTCGGGGCTCCGGAGAGGGGGATTCGTCGCCGTCGTCATCATGAACCATCCTCCATCACCAATTTCATGATGCTCACCGCCGTGCATGAGTAATTGCATCGTAGGCTTGCTGGATGGTGGTGGGTTGGATGAGATTTATCATGTAATCGAGTTAGTTTTGTTAGGGTTTGATCCCTAGTATCCATTATGTTCTAAGATTGATGTTGCTATGACTTTGCTATGCTTAATGCTTGTCACTTGGGCTCGAGTGCCATGATTTCAGATCTGAACCTATTATGTTTTCATGAATATATGTGAGTTCTTGATCTTATCTTGCAAGTCTATAGTCACCTACTATGTGTTATGATCCGGCAACCCCAAAGTGACAATAATCGGGACCACTCCCGGTGATGACCATAGTTTGAGGAGTTCATGTATTCACTATGTGCTAATGCTTTGTTCCGGTTCTCTATTAAAAGGAGGCCTTAATATCCCTAAGTTTCCAATAGGACCCCGCTGCCACGGGAGGGTAGAACAAAAGATGTCATGCAAGTTCTTTTCCATAAGCACGTATGACTATATACGGAATACATGCCTACATTACATTGATGAATTGGAGCTAGTTCTGTGTCACCCTATGTTGTGACTGTTACATGATGAACCGCATCTGGCATAATTATCCATCACTGATCCGGTGCCTACGAGTTTTCCATATACTGGTTCTCGCTTATTTACTTTTCCGCTATTACTATTACAATCACTACAAAATACCGAAAACATTACTTTTGCTATCTTTACTTTTGTTGCCGCTACCACCACTATCATATTACTTTGCTGCTAAACACTTTGCTACAAATACTAAGTTTCCAGGTGTGGTTGAATTGACAACTCAGCTGCTAATACTTGAGAATATTCTTTGGCTCCCCTTGTGTCCAATCAATAAATTTGGGTTGAATACTATATCCTCGAAAGCTGTTGCGATCCCCTATACTTGTGGGTTATCAAGAACCTTTTTCTGGCGCCGTTGCCGGGGAGCATAGCTCTATTCTTTGAGTCACTTGGGATTTATATCTGCTGGACACTATGAAGAACTTGAGAGATCCAAAAACCAAGATCTATCCCTCAACTACGAGGGGAGGTAAGGAACTGCCATCTAGCTCTGCACTTGATTCACCTTCTGTTATGAGTAAGTTTGCGACACCTACACCTGCTTCTGCTATTCGTTCTGATATGTCGCATGTCATTGATGATGCCACTTCTGCTATGCATGATACTTATGATGAAACTTCTGCTATGCCTGATACTACTGTGCCCCTTAGTGAATTTCTTGATGAACCAATTGCTAGGGCTAGAGAAAGAGAAATTATTGAATCTGAATACGATGATGATAGTGATGATGAAAATATGCCTATTATTCCTGAGGATTATTTATTTGATCAAGATGCTTCTTTAGCTATTTTAGCTTGCAGAGATAGATATGAGCTTAAGAGGTTATTAATTAAATGGAACAAAGAATCACTTAGAGATAGAATGAGACCTGACCTTGCTTTTGCTACTTCCCCTACATGTGTTCCTGATAAAGATTATGAATTCTCTGTTGATCCTGATATAATTACTTTGGTTGAATCTGATCCATTTTATGGCTATGAATCTGAAACTGTTGTGGCACATCTTACTATTGGAAATATGCCCTAGAGGCAATAATAAAAGTATTATTATATTTCATTGTTCATGATAATTGTCTTTTATTCATGCTATAACTGTATTATCCGGAAATCGTAATACACGTGTGAATACTTAGACCACACAATGTCCCTGGTAAGCCTCTAGTTGACCAGCTCGTTGTGATCAACAGATAGTCATGGTTTCCTGACTATGGACATTGGATGTCGTTGATAACGGGATCACATCATTAGGAGAATGATGTGATGGACAAGACCCAATCCTAAGCATAGCATAAAAGATCGTGTAGTTCGTTTTGCTAGAGCTTTGCAAGTGTCAAGTATCTCTTCCTTCGACCATGAGATCGTGTAACTCCCGGATACCGTAAGAGTGCCTTGGGTGTACCAAACGTCACAACGTAACTGGGTGACTATAAAGGTGCATTACAGGTATCTCCGAAAGTAGCTGTTGGGTTGACACGGATCGAGACTGGGATTTGTCACTCCGTATGACGGAGAGGTATCTCTGGGCCCACTCGGTAATGCATCATCATATTGAGCTCAATGTGACCAAGGTGTTGGACACGGGATCATGCATTACGGTACGAGTAAAGTGACTTGCCGGTAACGAGACTGAACAAGGTATTGGGATACCGACGATCGAGTCTCGGGCAAGTAACGTACCGATTGACAAAGGGAATTGCATACAGGGTTTGATCGAATCCTCGACATAGTGGTTCATCCGATGACAACATCGAGGAGCATGTGGGAGCCATCATGGGTATCCAGATCCCGCTGATGGTTATTGACTGAGAGCGTCTCGGTCATGTCTGCATGTCTCCCGAACCCGTAGGGTCTACACACTTAAGGTTCGGTGACGCTAGGGTTATGAAGATATGTATATGCAGAAACCCGAATGTTGTTCGGAGTCCCGGATGAGATCCCGGACGTCACGAGGAGTTCCGGAATGGTCCGGAGGTAAAGAATTATATATAGGAAGTGCTATTTCGGGCATCGGGACAAGTTTCGGGGTTATCGGTATTGTACCGGGACCACCGGAAGGGTCCCGGGGGTCCACCGGGTGGGGCCACCTGTCCCGGGGGGCCACATGGGCTGTAGGGGGTGCGCCTTGGCCATCATGGGCCAAGGGCACCAGCCCCTATAGGCCCATGCGCCTAGGGTTTCCCCCTAGGAGGAGTCCTAGTGGTGGAAGGCACCCCTAGGTGCCTTGGGGGGGAGGGAAACCTCCCCTAGGCCGCCGCCCCCCCTAGTAGATCTCATCTACTAGGGCCGGCGCCCCCCCCCTTGGCACCCCTATATATAGTGGGGGGGGAGAGGAGGAGAACACACCAGCCCCTGGCGCCTCCACCTCCCCCCGTTACGTCTCTCCCTCGTAGTCTCGGCGAAGCCCTGCTGCTGTGACGCCCTGCATCCACCACCACGCCGTCGTGCTGCTGGATCTTCATCAACCTCTCCTTCCCCCTTGCTGGATCAAGAAGGAGGAGACGTCTCCCGTCCCGTACGTGTGTTGAACGCGGAGGTGCCGTCCGTTCGGCGCTGGTCATCGGTGATTTGGATCACGTCGAGTACGACTACATCATCACCTTGCAAGCTTCCGCACGCGATCTACAAGTGGTATGTAGATGCAAACTCTCTCCCTAGACTCGTTGCTTAGATGAACTCATAGATGGATCTTGGTGAAACCGTAGGAAAAATTTTAATTTTCTGCAACGTTCCCCAACAGTGGCATCATGAGCTAGGTCTATGCGTAGTTCTCTTTGCACGAGTAGAACACAACTTTGTTGTGGGCGTGGATTTTGTCATCTTACTTGCCTCTACTAGTCTTTTCTTGCTCAACGGTATTGTGGGATGAAGCGGCCCGGACCAACCTTACACGTACGCTTACGTGAGACCGGTTCCACCGACTGACATGCACAAGTTGCATAAGGTGGCTGGCGGGTGTCTGTCTCTCCCACCTTAGTTGGAGCGGAATCGATGAACAGGGCCCTTATGAAGGGTAAATAGAAGTTGACAAAATCACGTTGTGGTGATTCGTAGGTAAGAAAACGTTCTTGCTAGAACCCAATTGCAGCCACGTAAAAGATGCAACAACAATTAGAGGACGTCTAACTTGTTTTTGCAGCGATTGATCATGTGATGTGATATGGCCAGAAGTTGTGATGAATGATGAATTGTGATGTATGAGATCATGTTCTTTGTAATAGGATTCACGACTTGCATGTCGATGAGTATGACAACCGGCAGGAGCCATAGGAGTTGTCATTATTTTTTGTATGACCTGCGTGTCATTGAATAACGCCATGTAAACTACTTTACTTTATTGCTAAACGTTAGTCATAGAAGTAGAAGTAGTCGTTGGCGTGACAACTTCATGAAGACACGATGATGGAGATCATGATGATGGAGATCATGGTGTCAAGCCGGTGACAAGATGATCATGGAGCCCCGAAGATGAAGATCAATGGAGCTATATGATATTGGCCATATCATGTCACAACTATATAATTGCATGTGATGTTTATTATGTATTATGCATCTTGTTTACTTAGGACGACGGTAGTAAATAAGATGATCCCTTATAAAATTTCAAGAAGTGTTCTCCCCTAACTGTGCACCGTTGCTACAGTTCGTCGTTTCTAAGCACCACGTGATGATCGGGTGTGATGGATTCTTACGTTCACATACAACGGGTGTAAGACAGTTTTACACAGCGAAAACACTTAGGGTTAACTTGACGAGCCTAGCATGTGCAGACATGGCCTCGGAACACGGAGACCGAAAGGTCGAACACGAGTCGTATGGAAGATACGATCAACATGAAAATGTTCACCGACGATGACTAGTCCGTCTCACGTGATGATCGGACACGGACTAGTCGACTCGGATCGTGTAACACTTAGATGACTAAAGGGATGTCTAATCTAAGTGGGAGTTCATAATTTGATTAGAACTTTATTATCATGAACTTAGTCTAAAACCTTTGCAAATATGTCTTGTAGATCAATGGCCAACGCTAATGTCAACATGAACTTCAACGCGTTCCTAGAGAAAACCAAGCTGAAAGATGATGGCAGCAACTATACGGACTGGGTCCGGAACCTGAGGATCATCCTCATAGCTGCCAGGAAACAATATGTCCTAGAAGGACCGCTAGGTGACGCTCCCGTCCCAGAGAACCAAGACATTATGAATGCTTGGCAGTCTCGCGCTGATGATTACTCCCTCGTTCAGTGCGGCATGCTTTACAGCTTAGAACCGGGGCTCCAAAAGCGTTTTGAGCATCACGGAGCATATGAGATGTTCGAAGAGCTGAAACTAGTTTTTCAAGCTCATGCCCGGGTCGAGAGATATGATGTCTCCGACAAGTTCTACAGTTGTAAGATGGAGGAGAACAGTTCTGTCAGTGAGCACATCCTGAAGATGTCTGGGTTGCACAACCGTATGACCCAGCTGAACATTAACCTCCCAGATGAGGCGGTCATTGACAGAATCCTCCAGTCGCTCCCACCAAGCTACAAGAGCTTTGTGATGAACTACAACATGCAGGGAATGGAAAAGACCATTCCTGAAGTGTTCTCGATGCTGAAGTCAGCAGAGGCTGAAATCAAGAAAGAACATCAAGTGTTGATGGTCAATAAGACCACTAAGTTCAAGAAGGGCAAGGGTAAGAAGAACTTCAAGAAGGACGGCAAAGATGTTGCCGCGCCTGGTAAGCCAGTTACCGGGAAGAAGTCAAAGAATGGACCCAAGCCTGAGACTGAGTGCTTTTATTGCAAGGGGAAGGGTCACTGGAAGCGGAACTGCCCCAAATACTTAGCGGATAAGAAGGCCGGCAACACCAAAGGTATATTTGATATACATGTGATTGATGTGTACCTTACCAGTACTCGTAGTAACTCCTGGGTATTTGATACCGGTGCCGTTGCTCATATTTGTAACTCACAGCAGGAGCTGCGGAATAAACGGAGACTGGCGAAGGACGAGGTGACGATGCGCGTCGGGAATGGTTCCAGAGTCGATGTGATCGCCGTCGGCACGCTGCCTCTACATTTACCTACGGGATTAGTTTTGAACCTTAATAATTGTTATTTAGTGCCAAGTTTGAGCATGAACATTGTATCTGGATCTCGTTTAATACGAGATGGCTACTCATTTAAGTCTGAGAATAATGGTTGTTCGATTTATATGAGAGATATGTTTTATGGTCATGCTCCGATGGTCAATGGTTTATTCTTAATGAATCTCGAGCGTAATATTACACATGTTCATAGTGTAGATGCCAAAAGATTTAAAGTTGATAACGATAGTCCCACATACTTGTGGCACTGCCGCCTTGGTCACATTGGTGTCAAGCGCATGAAGAAGCTCCATGCCGATGGACTTTTAGAGTCTCTTGATTATGAATCGTTTGACACGTGCGAACCATGCCTCTTAGGTAAAATGACCAAGACTCCGTTCTCCGGAACAATGGAGCGAGCAACCAACTTGTTGGAAATCATACATACCGATGTGTGCGGTCCAATGAGCGTTGAGGCTCGCGGAGGATATCGTTATGTTCTCACTCTCACAGATGACTTGAGTAGATATGGGTATGTCTACTTAATGAAACACAAGTCTGAGACCTTTGAAAAGTTCAAGGAATTTCAGAATGAGGTGGAGAATCAACGTGACCGAAAGATAAAATTCTTACGATCAGATCGTGGAGGAGAATACTTAAGTCACGAATTTGGTACACACTTAAAGAAATGTGGAATCGTTTCACAGCTCACGCCGCCTGGAACACCTCAGCGAAACGGTGTGTCCGAACGTCGTAATCGCACTCTATTGGATATGGTGCGGTCTATGATGTCTCTTACCGATTTACCGCTATCATTTTGGGGATACGCTCTAGAGACAGCTACATTCACTTTAAATAGGGCACCGTCTAAATCCGTTGAGACGACACCGTATGAATTATGGTTTGGAAAGAAACCTAAGCTGTCGTTTCTAAAAGTTTGGGGATGCGAAGCTTATGTCAAGAAACTTCAACCTGAAAAGCTCGAACCCAAGTCGGAAAAATGCGTATTCATAGGATACCCTAAGGAAACTGTAGGGTATACCTTCTACTTAAGATCCGAAGGCAAGATCTTTGTTGCCAAGAACGGATGCTTTCTGGAAAAAGAGTTTCTCTCGAAAGAAGTAAGTGGGAGGAAAGTAGAACTCGATGAAGTACTACCTCTTGAGCGGGATAGTGACGCAGCACAGGAAACCGTTCCTGTGATGCCCACACCAACTGAAGAGGAAAACCATGATGATGATCAAGGTACTTCGGATCAAGTTACTGCTGAACCTCGTAGGTCCACAAGGACACGTTCCGCACCAGAGTGGTACGGCAACCCTGTCCTGGAAATCATGTTGTTAGACAACAATGAACCTTCGAACTATGAAGAAGCAATGGCGGGCCCGGATTCCAACAAATGGCTTGAAGCCATGAAATCCGAGATAGAATCCATGTATGAAAACAAAGTATGGACTTTGACAGACTTGCCCGATGATCGGCGAGCGATAGAAAACAAATGGATCTTTAAGAAGAAGACGGACGCGGATGGTAATGTTACCATCTATAAAGCTCGACTTGTCGCTAAGGGTTATCGACAGGTTCAAGGGATTGACTACGACGAGACATTCTCTCCCGTAGCGAAGCTAAAGTCCGTCCGAATCATGTTAGCAATTGCCGCATACTATGATTATGAGATATGGCAGATGGACGTCAAAACAGCATTCCTTAACGGGCATCTTAAGGAAGAACTGTATATGATGCAGCCGGAAGGTTTTGTCGATCCTCAGAACGCTAACAAAGTATGCAAGCTCCAGCGATCCATTTATGGACTGGTGCAAGCATCTCGGAGTTGGAACATTCGCTTTGATGAGATGATCAAAGCGTTTGGGTTTATGCAGACTTATGGAGAAGCCTGCGTTTACAAGAAAGTGAGTGGGAGCTCTGTAGCATTTCTCATATTATATGTAGATGACATACTCCTGATGGGAAATAATATAGAATTTCTGGACAGCATTAAGGCCTACTTGAATAAGTGTTTTTCAATGAAGGACCTTGGAGAAGCTGCTTATATATTAGGCATCAAGATCTATAGAGATAGATCGAGACGCCTCATAGGTCTTTCACAAAGCACATACCTTGATAAGATTTTGAAGAGATTCAGAATGGATCAGTCCAAGAAGGGGTTCTTGCCTATGTTACAAGGTATGAGACTGAGCTCAGCTCAGTCACCGACCACGGCAAAAGATAAAGAAGAGATGAGTGTCATCCCCTATGCTTCAGCCATAGGATCTATTATGTATGCCATGCTGTGTACCAGACCCGATGTAAACCTTGCCGTAAGTTTGGTAGCAAGATACCAAAGTAATCCCGGCAAGGAACACTGGACAGCGGTCAAGAATATCCTGAAGTACCTGAAAAGGACAAAGGACATGTTTCTCGTTTATGGAGGAGACGAAGAGCTCGTCGTAAAGGGTTACGTCGACGCTAGCTTCGACTCAGATCTGGATGACTCTAAGTCACAAACCGGATACGTGTATATGTTGAATGGTGGAGCAGTAAGCTGGTGCAGCTGCAAGCAGAGCGTCGTGGCGGGATCTACGTGTGAAGCGGAGTACATGGCAGCCTCGGAGGCAGCACATGAAGCGATTTGGGTGAAGGAGTTCATCACCGACCTAGGAGTCATACCCAATGCGTCGGGGCCGATCAAACTCTTCTGTGACAACACTGGAGCTATTGCCCTCGCAAAGGAGCCCAGGTTTCACAAGAAGACCAGGCACATCAAGCGTCGTTTCAACTCCATCCGTGAAAATGTTCAAGATGGAGACATAGAGATTTGCAAAGTGCACACGGATCTGAATGTCGCAGATCCGCTGACTAAACCTCTCTCGCGTGCAAAACATGATCAACACCAGAACTCTATGGGTGTTCGATTCATCACAATGTAACTAGATTAGTGACTCTAGTGCAAGTGGGAGACTGTTGGAAATATGCCCTAGAGGCAATAATAAAAGTATTATTATATTTCATTGTTCATGATAATTGTCTTTTATTCATGCTATAACTGTATTATCCGGAAATCGTAATACACGTGTGAATACTTAGACCACACAATGTCCCTGGTAAGCCTCTAGTTGACCAGCTCGTTGTGATCAACAGATAGTCATGGTTTCCTGACTATGGACATTGGATGTCGTTGATAACGGGATCACATCATTAGGAGAATGATGTGATGGACAAGACCCAATCCTAAGCATAGCATAAAAGATCGTGTAGTTCGTTTTGCTAGAGCTTTGCAAGTGTCAAGTATCTCTTCCTTCGACCATGAGATCGTGTAACTCCCGGATACCGTAAGAGTGCCTTGGGTGTACCAAACGTCACAACGTAACTGGGTGACTATAAAGGTGCATTACAGGTATCTCCGAAAGTAGCTGTTGGGTTGACACGGATCGAGACTGGGATTTGTCACTCCGTATGACGGAGAGGTATCTCTGGGCCCACTCGGTAATGCATCATCATATTGAGCTCAATGTGACCAAGGTGTTGGACACGGGATCATGCATTACGGTACGAGTAAAGTGACTTGCCGGTAACGAGACTGAACAAGGTATTGGGATACCGACGATCGAGTCTCGGGCAAGTAACGTACCGATTGACAAAGGGAATTGCATACAGGGTTTGATCGAATCCTCGACATAGTGGTTCATCCGATGACAACATCGAGGAGCATGTGGGAGCCATCATGGGTATCCAGATCCCGCTGATGGTTATTGACTGAGAGCGTCTCGGTCATGTCTGCATGTCTCCCGAACCCGTAGGGTCTACACACTTAAGGTTCGGTGACGCTAGGGTTATGAAGATATGTATATGCAGAAACCCGAATGTTGTTCGGAGTCCCGGATGAGATCCCGGACGTCACGAGGAGTTCCGGAATGGTCCGGAGGTAAAGAATTATATATAGGAAGTGCTATTTCGGGCATCGGGACAAGTTTCGGGGTTATCGGTATTGTACCGGGACCACCGGAAGGGTCCCGGGGGTCCACCGGGTGGGGCCACCTGTCCCGGGGGGCCACATGGGCTGTAGGGGGTGCGCCTTGGCCATCATGGGCCAAGGGCACCAGCCCCTATAGGCCCATGCGCCTAGGGTTTCCCCCTAGGAGGAGTCCTAGTGGTGGAAGGCACCCCTAGGTGCCTTGGGGGGAGGGAAACCTCCCCTAGGCCGCCGCCCCCCCTAGTAGATCTCATCTACTAGGGCCGGCGCCCCCCCTTGGCACCCCTATATATAGTGGGGGGGAGAGGAGGAGAACACACCAGCCCCTGGCGCCTCCACCTCCCCCTGTTACGTCTCTCCCTCGTAGTCTCGGCGAAGCCCTGCTGCTGTGACGCCCTGCATCCACCACCACGCCGTCGTGCTGCTGGATCTTCATCAACCTCTCCTTCCCCCTTGCTGGATCAAGAAGGAGGAGACGTCTCCCGTCCCGTACGTGTGTTGAACGTGGAGGTGACGTCCGTTCGGCGCTGGTCATCGGTGATTTGGATCACGTCGAGTACGACTACATCATCACCTTGCAAGCTTCCGCACGCGATCTACAAGTGGTATGTAGATGCAAACTCTCTCCCTAGACTCGTTGCTTAGATGAACTCATAGATGGATCTTGGTGAAACCGTAGGAAAAATTTTAATTTTCTGCAACGTTCCCCAACACTTACTAAGTTAAATGATATAGCTGCCCTGTTCACTAATAATGAGAGATCACGTTACCTCTATTTACTCAAAATATTTCCGTTCTCATTAAAGGGTGATGCTAAGATATGGTTTAATTCTCTTGATCCTGGTTGTGTGCGTAGTCCCCAGGATGTGATTTATTACTTCTGTGCTAAATATTTCCCTGCTCATAAGAAACAAGCTGCTTTGAGGGAAATATACAATTTTGTGCAAATTAAAGAAGAGAGTCTCCCATAAGCTTGGGGGAGGCTTCTCAAGCTACTTAATGCTTTACCTGATCATCCTCTTAAGAAACTTGAAATACTTGATATCTTTTATAATGGACTAACCGATGCTTCCAGAGATTACCTGGATAGTTGTGCTGGTTCTCTTTTCAGGGAAAGAACATCGGATGAAGCTGAAATTCTATTGAATAATATGTTGACAAATGAAAATAATTGGGCACCTCCTGAGCCAACTCCTGCTCCAATTACTGAACCTATTCCTAAACCAACTCCGAAGAAGAGAGGTGTTCTATTTCTCAGTCCCGAAGATATGCAAGAGGCAAAGAAATCTATGAAATAAAAAGGTATTAAAGCTGAAAACGTTAAGCATTTACCTCCTATTGAAGAAATACATGGTCTTAATATACCGCCTTTTGAAGAAACATATGATCTTAATTATTTATTTACTGAAGAACCTCCTGATCCCGATATCCCGACACAGGTAGTAAAGGTAAATTCTCTCTATA
Source organism: Triticum aestivum (assembly GCF_018294505.1). Classification (NCBI taxonomy): domain Eukaryota; kingdom Viridiplantae; phylum Streptophyta; class Magnoliopsida; order Poales; family Poaceae; genus Triticum; species Triticum aestivum. The sequence goes on from NC_057794.1 coordinate 54,678,311, forward strand.
GATATGATAAAGCTGAAGTCCCTCCTACTAAAATTGCTAGTCAATGCTTGGATGAGTTTGATAACTTTATGTATAAGCAATATGACTTCAATGCTTATTTTGGTAGACAATTAAAAGAAAATGCTTATATGATTAGACGCTTGGGTGATTATATCGCTGATATTAAAGGTGAATTTAAAGTTGTTAGCAAACATGCTTCTATGGTTACGACTCAAGTAGAACAAGTACTTAAGGCTCAAAAAGAAGTGCTTGATGAAATGAATAGTAAGAAAAATGATTATGATGTTAGAGTGGCTACTAGAACTGGTAGAATGACTCAGGAACCTTTGTATCCTGAAGGCCACCCTATGAATCGAGCAAGATTCTCAAAGAAATAATATTGATGTTCCTAGTTATTCTAAAAAGAAGAAGAAAAATGATAGAACTGTGCAAACTTCTAGTGAACCTATTGCTGAACCACCTGATAATCCAAATAATATTTCTATGTCTGATGCTGAAACACAATCTGGTAATGAACATGAACCTAGTAAAAATATTAATAATGATGTCCATGATGATGCTCAACCTAGAAATGATAATGATGTGGAAATTGAACCTGTTGTTGATCTTGATAACCCACAATCAAAGAATCAACGTTATGATAAAAGAGACTTTGTTGCTAGGAAACACGGTAAAGAAAGGGAACCTTGGGTTCAGAAACCCATGCCTTTTCCTCTGAAACCATCCAAGAAAAAGGATGATGAGGATTTTGAGCGCTTTGCTGAAATGATTAGGCCTATCTTTTTGCGTATGAGATTAACTGATGTGCTCAAAACAAATCCTTATGCTAAATATATGAAAGATATCATTACTAATAAAAGAAAGATACCGGAAGCTAAAATTTCCACCATGCTTGCTAATTATACTTTTAAGGGTGGAATACCAAAGAAACATGGAGACCCCGGAGTACCTACTATACCTTGCTCCATTAAAAGAAATTATATTAAAACTGCTTTATGTGATCTTGGAGCCGGTGTTAGTGTTATGCCTCTCTCTTTATATCGTAGACTTGACTTGAATAAGTTGACACCTACTGAAATATCTTTGCAAATGGCTGATAAATCAACTGCTATACCTGTCGGTATTTGTGAGGATATGCCTGTTGTGGTTGCAACGTTACTATTTTAACGGACTTTGTTATTCTTGATATTCCCGAGGATGATAGTATGTCTATTATTCTTGGAAGACCTTTTCTTAATACTTCAGGGGCTGTTATTGATTGCAACAAAGGCAATGTCACTTTTCATGTTAATGGTAATGATCATACGATACACTTTCCGAGGAAACAACCTCGAGTTCATAGTATCAACTCTATTGGAAAATTTCCATCGATTATATTTGGAGGTTTTGAATTTCCTCTTCCTACTGTCAAGAAGAAATATGATATTCTTATTGTTGGGGATGTGCATATCCCCGTTGAGGTAACTTAGTGTTATTCGAAATTTCTCTGGTTTGATGATTATCGGAATGAGTTTGTTAACAAGACTTGATCAACCTTGTTAGTGGATTCTTTTTGATGAGCATGAGATGGATGAAACTAGAAGCACAAACTTCTGTACCCTCTCTATTTTCTGTTATTTAGATTAAATAAAGTAAAAATAGTATTTTCTGTCTGTTCCTGACTTATCCGTGCAATATAAAAATTATCCCGAAAATAAAAGTCCTCATAATGCCATGCCAATTTAATATGATTTTTTCGGGAATATTTGAGGATTTACTGTGCAAAAATTACCGCGGGAGGTGCTGCCACCTGGCCACGAGGGTGGTAGGCACCACCCCCCTATAGGGCGCGCCCCCTGCCTCGTGGGCCCACGGTGGCCCTCCTCCACTTATCCCAGCACCCATCTTCTTCCTCTATCTCACACAAACCCGAAAAACCAACTCAAGCATGAGTTCCAGCCACTTTTGCTACGATTTTTGATCTCCTTGCTCAAAGCACCTCTCTCAAAACTGCTTGGGGAGATTATACCTTGGTATGTGACTCCTCCATTGGTCCAATTAGTTTTTGTTCTAGTGCTTTATTCATTGCAAACTTGTGCTACATAGGTGACCATGTTCTTGAGCTTGCATGTCAAATTTATATGGTTCCAAGTAGTTCTAATGCTTGATATAGGCTCTAGGCACTTGTAGGAGTAGTTACTATCAGTTTTATTGAATTTGGTTTACTTTTATTTTGAAGTTACTAAAATTTTTAGATTGTTTCAGAAAAATGATGAGGAGATTATTGAGGGGCTCATCAAGCCAAAGCTCATAGGAAAAGGCACCTAAGCCTAAGTATAATTTGCCACGCACCGCGGAGATTCGGGAGTGTGAATGGCCTTCTGAAGATTTCTTGAGAGCAGCCGGTATCTATGAAGATTTTCATGAATTGGCTCACAATGCAGGCCTCATCTCTTTCCTCCATGACCAATGCGATCAGTATCTCTTACTCACAAATACCTTTGTGCAAAACTTTTATTTCCATCCTAGGAAGTCACCACCTACGATGGAATTTCATTTATATGATGAGCCTAAGGAGATGTCACTTTTTGATTTCTGTCGGATTTGTTTAGTCCCTTTTGAGGGCAAGACAGAAGAACCATATCATGATGATGTGGCTGGGTTTATTGATAATATCATTGTAGGAGAAACCAGGAAGGTTTCCGATGCACGAATCACTAGCATACATTTTCCTGTTTTGCGTTACTATGAATTATTTGCTAGTCGTTGTTTAATTGGACGCGGAAATTCTGGAAACCTTAGTATCCCTGATTTAATTATTCTGCTCCAAGGTTTATATAGTGATAACACTTTTAGTTTGGGCGGTATTATTGCTAGACGGTTAAATAAGAACTGTACTAAGGGCCCCATCTTTGGAGGCATCTATGCCACACGCCTAGCCGCACATTTTAACATACCTATTAGGTGTTGGGGAACGTAGTAATTTCAAAAATTTCCTACGCACACGCAAGATCATGGTGATGCATAGCAACGAGAGGGGAGAATGTGATCTACGTACCCTTGTAGATCGACAACGGAAGCGTTTGGTTGATGTAGTCGTACGTCTCGATGGCCCGATCGATCAAGCACCGAAACTACGGCACCTCCGAGTTCTAGCACACGTTCAGCTCGATGACGATCCCCGGACTCCGATCCAGCAAAGTGTCGGGGAAGAGTTCAGTCAGCACGACGGCGTGGTGACGATCTTGATGTAGTACTGTCGCAGGGCTTCACCTAAGCACCGCTACAATATTATCGAGGACTATGGTGGTAGGGGGCGCCGCACACGGCTAAGAATATGATCACGTGGATCAACTTGTGTTCCTCTGGGGTGCCCTTGCCTCCGTATATAAAGGCTCAAGGGGGGGTGCGGCCGGCCTAGGAGAGGCGCGCCAGGAGGAGTCCTACTCCCTCCGGGAGTAGGATTCCCCCCCCCCCCAATCCTAGTTGGAATAGGATTCGCGGAGGGGGGAAAAGAGAAAGGGGGGCCGACCCCCTCTCCTTGTCCTATTCCGACCAAGGGAGGGGAGGGGGGCGCGGCCCATCTCAAGCTGCCTCTTCTCTTTTCCACTAAGGCCCACTAAGGCCCATATAGCTCCCGGGGGGTTCCGGTAACCTCCCGGTACTCCGGTAAAATCCCGATTTCACCCGGAACACTTCCGATATCCAAACATAGGCTTCCAATATATCAATCTTTATGTCTCGACCATTTCGAGACTCCTCGTCAAGTCCGTGATCACATCCGGGACTCCGAACAACCTTCGGTACATCAAAACGTATAAACTCATAATATAACTGTCATCGAAACCTTAAGCGTGCGGACCCTACGGGTTCGAGAACAATGTAGACATGACCGAGACATGTCTCCGGTCAATAACCAATAGCGGGACCTGGATGCCCATATTGGCTCCTACATATTCTACGAAGATCTTTATCGGTCAGACCGCATAACAACATACGTTGTTCCCTTTGTCATCGGTATGTTACTTGCCCGAGATTCGATCATCGGTATCCAATACCTAGTTCAATCTCGTTACCGGCAAGTCTCTTTACTCGTTCTGTAATACATCATCTCGCAACTAACTCATTAGTTGCATTGCTTGCAAGGCTTAAGTGATGTGCATTACCGAGAGGGCCCAGAGATACCTCTCCGATGATCGGAGTGACAAATCCTAATCTCGAAATACGTCAACCCAACATGTACCTTTGGAGACACCTGTAGAGCACCTTTATAATCACCCAGTTATGTTGTGACGTTTGGTAGCACACAAAGTGTTCCTCCGGCACACGGGAGTTACATAATCTCATAGTCATAGGAACATGTATAAGTCATGAAGAAAGCAATAGAACCATACTAAATGATCGGGTGCTAAGCTAATGGAATGGGTCATGTCAATCAGATCATTCAACTAATGATGTGATCCCGTTTAATCAAATGACAACTCTTTGTCCATGGTTAGGAAACATAACCATCTTTGATTAACGAGCTAGTCAAGTAGAGGCATACTAGTGACACTCTGTTTGTCTATGTATTCACACATGTATTATGTTTCCGGTTAATACAATTCTAGCATGAATACTAAACATTTATCATGATATAAGGAAATAAATAATAAATTTATTATTGCCTCTAGGGCATATTTCCTTCAGTCTCCCACTTGCACTAGAGTCAATAATCTAGATTACACAGTAATGATTCTAACACCCATGGAGCTTTGGTGCTGATCATGTTTTGCCCGTGGAAGAGGCTTAGTCAGCGGGTCTGCTACATTCAGCTCCGTATGTATCTTGCAAATCTCTATGTCTCCCACCTGGACTAGATCCCAGATGGAATTGAAGCGTCTCTTGATGTGTTTGGTTCTCTTGTGAAATCTGGATTCCTTTGCCAAGGCAATTGCACCAGTATTGTCACAAAAGATTTTCATTGGACCCGATGCACTAGGTATGACACCTAGATCGGATATGAACTCCTTCATCCAGACTCCTTCGTTTGCTGCTTCCGAAGCAGCTGTGTACTCCGCTTCACATGTAGATCCCGCCACGACGCTTTGTTTAGAACTGCACCAACTGACAGCTCCACCGTTTAATGTAAACACGTATCCGGTTTGCGATTTAGAATCGTCCGGATCAGTGTCAAAGCTTGCATCAACGTAACCGTTTACGATGAGCTCTTTGTCACCTCCATATACGAGAAACATATCCTTAGTCCTTTTCACGTATTTCAGGATGTTCTTGACCGCTGTCCAGTGATCCACTCCTGGATTACTTTGGTACCTCCCTGCTAGACTTATAGCAAGGCACACATCAGATCTGGTACACAGCATTGCATACATGATAGAGCCTATGGCTGAAGCATAGGGAACATCTTTCATTTTCTCTCTATCTTCTGCAGTGGTCGGGCATTGAGTCTGACTCAACTTCACACCTTGTAACACAGGCAAGAACCCTTTCTTTGCTTGATCCATTTTGAACTTCTTCAAAATCTTGTCAAGGTATATGCTTTGTGAAAGTCCAATTAAGCGTCTTGATCTATCTCTATAGATCTTTATGCCTAATATGTAAGTAGCTTCTCTGAGGTCTTTCATTGAAAAACTCTTATTCAAGTATCCCTTTATGCTATCCAGAAATTCTATATCATTTCCAATCAGTAATATGTCATCCACATATAATATCAGAAATGCTACAGAGCTCCCACTCACTTTCTTGTAAATACAGGCTTCTCCGAAAGTCTGTATAAAACCAAATGCTTTGATCACACTATCAAAGCGTTTATTCCAACTCCGAGAGGCTTGCACCAGTCCATAAATGGATCGCTGGAGCTTGCACACTTTGTTAGCTCCCTTTGGATCGACAAAACCTTCCGGTTGCATCATATACAACTCTTCTTCCAGAAATCCATTCAGGAATGCAGTTTTGACATCCATCTGCCAAATTTCATAATCATAAAATGCGGCAATTGCTAACATGATTCGGACAGACTTAAGCATCGCTACGGGTGAGAAGGTCTCATCGTAGTCAACCCCTTGAACTTGTCGAAAACCTTTTGCGACAAGTCGAGCTTTGTAGACAGTAATATTACCGTCAGCGTCAGTCTTCTTCTTGAAGATCCATTTATTCTCAATTGCTTGCCGATCATCGGGCAAGTCAACCAAAGTCCATACTTTGTTCTCATACATGGATCCCATCTCAGATTTCATGGCTTCAAGCCATTTTGTGGAATCTGGGCTCACCATCGCTTCTTCATAGTTCATAGGTTTATCATGATCTAGCAACATGATTTCCAGAACAGGATTACCGTACCACTCTGGCACGGATCTCACTCTGGTTGATCTACGAGGTTAAGTAGTATCTTGTCCTGAAGTTTCATGATCATTATCATTAGCTTCCTCACTAATTGGTGTAGGTGTCGCAGAAGCAGTTTTCTGTGATGTACTACTTTCCAATAAGGGAGCAGGTACAGTTACCTCATCAAGTTATACTTTCCTCCCACTCACATCTTTCGAGAGAAACTCCTTCTCTAGAAAGTTTCCGAATTTAGCAACAAAAGTCTTGCCTTCGGATCTGTGATAGAAGGTGTATCCAATAGTTTCCTTTGGATATCCTATGAAGACACATTTCTCCGATTTGGGTTCGAGCTTATCAGGTTGAAGCTTTTTCACAAGCATCGCAGCCCCAAACTTTCAGAAATGACAACTTTGGTTTCTTGCCAAACCATAGTTCATAAGGCGTCATCTCAACGGATTTTGATGGTGCCCTATTTAACGTGAATGCGGCCGTCTCTAAAGCCTAACCCCAAAATGATAGCGGTAAATCAGTAAGAGACATCATAGATTGCACCATATCTAGTAAAGTACGATTACGATGTTCGGATACACCATTACGCTGTGGTGTTCCGGGTGGCGTGAGTTGCGAAACTATTCCGCATTGTTTCAAATGTACACCAAACTCGTAACTCAAATATTCTCCTCCACGATCAGATCGTAGAAACTTTATTTTCTTGTTATGATGATTTTCAACTTCACTCTAAAATTCTTTGAACTTTTCAAATGTTTCAGACTTATGTTTCATTAAGTAGATATACCCATATCTGCTTAAGTCATCTGTGAAGGTGAGAAAATAACGATATCCGCCACGAGCCTCAATATTCATCGGACCACATACATCTGTATGTATGATTTCCAACAAATCTGTTGCTCTCTCCATAGTACCAGAGAACGGTGTTTTAGTCATCTTGCCCATGAGGCATGGTTCGCAAGTACCAAGTGATTCATAATCAAGTGGTTCCAAAAGTCCATCAGTATGGAGTTTCTTCATGCGCTTTACACCGATATGACCTAAACGGCAGTGCCACAAATAAGTTGCACCATCATTATCAACTCTGCATCTTTTGGCTTCAACATTATGAATATGTGTGTCACTACTATCGAGATTCAATAAGAATAGACCACTCTTCAAGGGTGCATGACCATAAAAGATATTACTCATATAAATAGAACAACCATTATTCTCTGATTTAAATGAATAACCGTCTCGCATTAAACAAGATCCAGATATAATGTTCATGCTCAACGATGGCACCAAATAACAATTATTTAGGTCTAATACTAATCCCAAAGGTAGGTGTAGAGGTAGCGTGCCGACCGCGATCACATTGACTTTGGAACCGTTTCCCACGCGCATCGTCACCTCGTCCTTAGCCAATCTTCGCTTAATCCGTAGTCCCTGTTTCGAGTTGCAAATATTAGCAACAGAACCAGTATCAAATACCCAGGTGCTACTGCGAGCATTAGTAAGGTACACATCAATAACATGTATATCACATATACCTTTGTTCACCTTGCCATCCTTCTTATCCGCCAAATACTTGGGGCAGTTCCGCTTCCAGTGACCAGTCTGCTTGCAGTAGAAGCACTCAGTTTCAGGCTTAGGTCCAGACTTGGGTTTCTTCTCTTGAGCAGCAACTTGCTTGTTGTTCTTCTTGAAGTTCCCCTTCTTCTTCCCTTTGCCCTTTTTCTTGAAACTAGTGATCTTGTTGACCATCAACACTTGATGCTCCTTTTTGATTTCTACCTCCGCAGCTTTCAGCATTGCGAAGAGCTCGGGAATAGTCTTATTCATCCCTTGCATATTATAGTGCATCACGAAGCTCTTTTAGCTTGGTGGCAGTGATTGGAGAATTCTGTCAATGACGCAATCATCTGGAAGATTAACTCCCATCTGAATCAAGTGATTATTATACCCAGACATTTTGAGTATATGCTCACTGACAGAACTGTTCTCCTCCATCTTGCAGCTATAGAACTTATTGGAGACTTCATATCTCTCAATCCGGGCATTTGCTTGAAATATTAACTTCAACTCCTGGAACATCTCATATGATCCATGATGTTCAAAACGTCGTTGAAGTCCCGATTCTAAGCCGTAAAGCATGGCACACTGAACTATCGAGTAGTCATCAGCTTTGCTCTGCCAGACGTTCATAACATCTGGTGTTGCTCCAGCAGCAGGCCTGGCACCCAGCGGTGCTTCCAGGATGTAATTCTTCTGTGCAGCAATGAGGATAATCCTCAAGTTACGGACCCAGTCCGTGTAATTGCTACCATCATCTTTCAACTTTGATTTCTCAAGGAACGCATTAAAATTCAACGGAACAACAGCACGGGCCATCTATCTACAATCAAACATACATAAGCAAGATACTATCAGGTACTAAGTTCATGATAAATTTAAGTTCAATTAATCAAATTACTTAAAGAACTCCCACTTAGATAGACATCCCTCTAATCCTCTAAGTGATCACGTGATCCAAATCAACTAAACCATGTCCGATCATCACGTGAGATGGAGTAGTTTCATTGGTGAACATCACTATGTTGATCATATCTACTATATGATTCACGCTCGACCTTTCGGTCTCCGTGTTCCGAGGCCATATCTGCATATGCTTGGCTCGTCAAGTATAACCTGAATATTCCGTGTGTGCAACTGTTTTGCACCCGTTGTATTTGAACGTAGAGCCTATCACACCCGATCGTCACGTGGTGTCTCAGCACGAAGAACTTTCACAACGGTGCATACTCAGGGAGAACACTTCTTGATAATTTAGTGAGAGATCATCTTATAATGCTACCGTCAATCAAAGCAAGATAAGATGCATAAAAGATAAACATCACATGCAATCAATATAAGTGATATGATATGGCCATCATCATCTTGTGCCTGTGATCTCCATCTCTGAAGCACCGTCATGATCACCATCGTCACCGGCGCGACACCTTGATTTCCATCGTAGCATCGTTGTCGTCTCGCCAATCTTATGCTTCCACGACTATCGCTACCGCTTAGTGATAAAGTAAAGCATTACAGCATGATTGCATTGCATACAATAAAGCGACAACCATATGGCTGCTGCCAGTTGCCGATAACTCGGTTACAAAACATGATCATCTCATACAATAAAATTCAGCATCATGTCTTGACCATATCACATCACAACATGCCCTGCAAAAACAAGTTAGACGTCCTCTACTTTGTTGTTGCAAGTTTTACGTGGCTGCTACGGGCTTAAGCAAGAACCAATCTTACCTACGCATCAAAACCACAACGATAGTTTGTCAAGTTGGTGCTGTTTTAACCTTCGCAAGGACCGGGCGTAGCCACACTCGGTTCAACTAAAGTTGGAGAAACTGTCACCCGCAAGCCACCTATGTGCAAAGCACGTCGGGAGAACCGGTCTCGCGTAAGCGTACGCGTAATGTCGGTCCGGGCCGCTTCGTCCAACAATACCACCGAACCAAAGTATGACATGCTGGTAAGCAGTATGACTTATATCGCCCACAACTCACTTGTGTTCTACTCGTGCATATAACATCAACACATAAAACCTAGGCTCGGATGCCACTGTTGGGGAATGTAGTAATTTCAAAAATTTCCTATGCACACGCAAGATCATGGTGATGCATAGCAACAAGAGGGGAGAATGTGATCTACGTACCCTTGTAGATCGACAACGGAAGCATTTGGTTGATGTAGTCGTACGTCTCCACGGCCCGACCGATCAAGCACCGAAACTACGGCACCTCCGAGTTCTAGCACACGTTCAACTCGATAACGATCCCCGGACTCCGATCCAGCAAAGTGTCGGGGAAGAGTTCCGTCAGCACGACGGCGTGGTGACGATCTTGATGTACTACTGTCGCAGGGCTTCGCCTAAGCACCGCTACAATATTATCGAGGACTATGGTGGCAGGGGGCGCCGCACACGGCTAACAATATGATCACGTGGATCAACTTGTGTTCCTCTGGGGTGCCCCTGCCTCCGTATATAAAGGCTCAAGGGGGGGTGCGGTCGGCCTAGGAGAGGCGCGCCAGGAGGAGTCCTACTCCCTCCGGGAGTAGGATCCCCCCCCCCCAATCCTAGTTGGAATAGGATTCGCGGAGGGGGGAAAAGAGAAAGGGGGGCCGGCCCCCTCTCCTTGTCCTATTCCGACCAAGGGAGGGGAGGGGCGCGCGGCCCATCTCAGGCTGCCTCTTCTCTTTTCCACTAAGGCCCACTAAGGCCCATATAGCTCCCGGGGGGTTCCGGTAACCTCCCGGTACTCCGGTAAAATCCCGATTTCACCCGGAACACTTCCGATATCCAAACATAGGCTTCCAATATATCAATCTTTATGTCTCGACCATTTCGAGACTCCTCGTCATGTCCGTGATCACATCCGGGACTCCGAACAACCTTCAGTACATCAAAACGTATAAACTCATAATATAATTGTCATCGAAACCATAAGCGTGCGGACCCTACGGGTTCGAGAACAATGTAGACATGACCGAGACATGTCTCCGGTCAATAACCAATAGCGGGACCTGGATGCCCATATTGGCTCCTACATATTCTACGAAGATCTTTATCGGTCAGACCGCATAACAACATACGTTGTTCCCTTTGTCATCGGTATGTTACTTGCCCGAGATTCGATCATCGGTATCCAATACCTAGTTCAATCTCGTTACCGGCAAGTCTCTTTACTCGTTCTGTAATACATCATCTCGCAACTAACTCATTAGTTGCATTGCTTGCAAGGCTTAAGTGATGTGCATTACCGAGAGGGCCCAGAGATACCTCTCCGATGATCGGAGTGACAAATCCTAATCTCGAAATACGTCAACCCAACATGTACCTTTGGAGACACCTGTAGAGCACCTTTATATCACCCAGTTACGTTGTGACATTTGGTAGCACACAAAGTGTTCCTCCGGCACACGGGAGTTACATAATCTCATAGTCATAGGAACATGTATAAGTCATGAAGAAAGCAATAGCAACATAGTAAACGATCGGGTGCTAAGCTAATGGAATGGGTCATGTCAATCAGATCATTCAACTAATGATGTGATCCCGTTTAATCAAATGACAACTCTTTGTCCATGGTTAGGAAAAATAACCATCTTTGATTAACGAGCTAGTCAAGTAGAGGCATACTAGTGACACTCTGTTTGTCTATGTATTCACACATGTATTACGTTTCCGGTTAATACAATTCTAGCATGAATAATAAACTTTTATCATGATATAAGGAAATAAATAATAACTTTATTATTGCCTCTAGGGCATATTTCCTTCATTAGGCATGCTGAGAAGGAAGAAAAAGTGCTACCCCGTGTTTATCTAGATCGTAAAAGTATGGTGGCACATGATTTTATTGTTAAGAATAGGGCAGGGGAGCTTAGATATCAAATGTTCTTTAATAAACATCATCCTGAGACTATTACCTTGCCTGCTCCTTCTTTGTTTGATTTGACTGCAGGCACGTACCTTGTTCCGTTGGCAGCTATTCATGCCTACCGGAACCTGCACCAGCTGAGGAGCCAGAGCCGGAGCCACAATTTGATCCTTCACAACAGTCTAACTATCTGTGGGATCCGGAGATGATTGCCAGCCAGTGGCAATTGGAGCCTTCTTCTTCTTCATCACAGTACGACCCCAACAACTATTATTATGGATATCCGGCAGGCCAGCCGTGGCCATAGACCAACTTAGGCCAAAAGCCTAAGCTTGGGGGAGTACGTATTTCTCACCGACATTACATTCATGTTCACACACACTCATTGCTAGCTGTCGGTGCTCATACTTTTTCATTGTAATATCCATGCTAGTTTATTTTCTTTTTCCTGCTTTCTTCTTGTGTGTTTAGTAAACCTTAAGAAAAACCAAAAAAAAATTAGTAGTAGTTTATTTTTCTGCTGTAGTAGTAATAATTAAAAAGAAAACCCCAAAATATTTCCCGTTCTTCTTCTGCTTGTTGGGAGCTTTCCCGTGTAAATAGTTTTATATCCTTTCTTTTCTTTGGGGCTCAGTAGGAGAAGACCATAATTAAATTGTTGAAGTGGCTCTTATATGCATTATTGTTGAATTAACCAAAGAGCCCATATTGCCTTGTCTTCTCCTGTTTATTGAATGCTCGCAGATTCCAGCTTAGTCCAATGCACGTGCACTCTTATTATTATTCACACCGTTCGATCATGCAAGTGAAAGGCAATTATGATGATATCTGATGGACTGACTGAGATAAGAAAAGCTGGTATGAACTCGACCTCTTTTGTTTTTGTAAATATGATGAGTCTCGCGTTCTTGATTCAGCTTATTCTGAATAAACATGTTTGGAATGACAATTAGATATCATAGTTGCTTGTGCCATGCTTGATTAGCTATGAGTTATAATGATTTACCTTGTGTGCCAACACGCTATTGAGATAATTATGATGTGGTATGATGGGGCGGTATCCTCCTTTGAATGATTTAAGTGACTTGACTTGGCACATGTTCACGCATGTAGTTGAAACAAAATCAACGTAGCCTTCATGATATTTATGTTCATGATGGATTATATCCTACTCATGCTTGCATCCAATGTTTATTAATTTTAATGCATGTACATGGTTGTTGTTGCTCTCTAGTTGGTCGCTTCCCAGCCTTTTGCTAGCCTTCACTTGTACTAAGCGGGAATACTGCTTGTGCATCCAAATCCCTTAAACCCCAAAGTTATTCCAGATGAGTCCACCATACCTTCCTATATGCGGTATCTACCTGCCGTTTCAAGTAAATTTGTATGTGCCAAACTCTAAACCTTCAAATAAACATTCTGTTTTGTATGCTCGGATAGCTCATGTATCAACAAAGGCTGTCCTTATCTTTCGTGTTAGGGTGGTTATTCTCAAGAGGAGTGGACTCCGCTCCTTATTCACGAGAAAATGGCTGGTCACCGGGATGCCCAGTCCCATGCTTTATGCAAACTAAATCAAAATTAATTGCAAACAAAACTCCCCCTGGGACCTGATGTTTGTTGGAGGCACTCGTTGTTTCGAGCAAGCCATGGATTGATGCTTGTTGGTGGAGGGGGAGTATAAACTTTACCATTCTGTTTGGGAACCGCCTATAATGTGTTTAGCATGGAAGGTATCGCCATCTCTTAGTTGTTACGTTGACAATGAAAGTATACCGCTCAAAATACAGTTTATCTCTATTTCAAAACCGAGCTCTGGCACCTCTATAAATCCCTGCTTCCCTCTGCGAAGGGCCTATCCATTTACTTTTATGCTGAGTAATCACCCTCTTATTAAAAAGCACTAGCTGGAGAGCACAGCCGTCATTTGCATTCATCACTGTTAATTTATATTGGGTGTGACTATGATTGGATCTCTTTTACCATGAATTACAATGTCTAGTCAGTCCTTGATCTTTAAAGGTGCTCTGCATTTATGTTTTGCGGTCTTAGAAAGGGCTAGCGAGATACCATCTTGTTATATCATATTATGATTGTTTTGAGAAAGTGTTGTCATCCAAGATTTATTATTATGACTTGCTAGTTGATTATGCTATTGATATGAGTAATTATGAGACCTAAGAATTATTGCAAATGTGGTTAGTTATGATCTATGCTGAAAACTTGAATGCTAGCTTGACATAGTTACAACAACAAGAGCAAACAGAGTTTGTAAAAGTTTTTCTTTCTTTTAGTTTGTCAACTAAATTGCTTGAGGACAAGCAAGGGTTTAAGCTTGGGGAAGTTGATACGTCTCCGTCGTATCTACTTTTCCAAACACTTTTGCCCTTGTTTTGGACTCTAACTTGTATGATTTGAATGGAACTAATCCGGACTGACGTTGTTTTCAGCAGAATTACCATGATGTTGTTTTATGTGCAGAAAACAAATATTCTCGGAATGACCTAAAACTGCACGGGAGGTCTTAGAAAAAATAATAAAAAATCCTCGCCAAATATGAAGACCAGGGGGCCCACACCCTTTCCACGAGGGTGGGGGGCGCCCCCCCCCCTAGGGCGCGCCCCCTACCTCGTGGGCCCCCTGTTGACCCTCCGACGCCAACTCCAACTCTATATATTTGCTTTCGGAGAGAACAAATCATCGCGTTTTACGATACGGAGCGGCCACCAAGCCCTAAAACCTCTCGGGAGGGCTGATCTGGAGTCCGTTCGGGGCTCCGGAGAGGGGGATTCGTCGCCATCGTCATCATCAACCATCCTCCATCACCAATTTCATCATGCTCACCGCCGTGCGTGAGTAATTGCATAATAGGCTTATTGGACGGTGATGGGTTGGATGAGATTTATCATGTAATCGAGTTAGTTTTGTTAGGGTTTGGTCCCTAGTATCCATTATGTTCTGAGATTGATGTTGCTATGACTTTTCTATGCTTAATGCTTGTCACTAGGGCCCGAGTGCCATGATTTCAGATCTGAACCTATTATGTTTTCATGAATATATGTGAGTTCTTGATCCTATATTGCAAGTCTATAGTCACCTACTATGTGTTATGATCCAGCAACCCCGAAGTGACAATAATCGGGACCACTCCCGATGATGACCATAGTTTGAGGAGTTCATGTATTCACTATGTGTGAATGCTTTGTTCCGGTTCTCTATTAAAAGGAGGCCTTAATATCCCTAAGTTTCCAATAGGACCCCGCTGCCACGGGAGGGTAGGACAAAAGATGTCATGCCAGTTCTTTTTCCATAAGCACGTATGACTATATACAGAATACATGCCTACATTAAATTGATGAATTGGAGCTAGTTCTGTGTCACCCTATGTTGTGACTGTTACATGATGAACCGCATCCGGCATAATTATCCATCACTGATCCAGTGCCTACGAGTTTTCCATATACTGGTTCTCGCTTATTTACTTTTCCGCTATTACTATTACAATCACTACAAAATACCAAAAACGTTACTTTTGCTGTCTTTACTTTTGTTGCCGCTACCACCATCATATTACTTTGCTACTAAACACTTTGCTACAGATACTAAGTTTCCAAGTGTGGTTGAATTGACAACTCAGCTGCTAATACTTGAGAATATTCTTTGGCTCCCCTTGTGTCGAATCAATAAATTTGGGTTGAATACTCTACCCTCGAAAGCTGTTGCGATCCCCTATACTTGTGGGTTATCAGTGCTGGTGAAGATGTTGATGGAGATTGACCCCCTCCCAATGAGAGGATCGTTGGTGATGACGTTGGTGATGGTTTCCCCCTCCCAGAGGGAAGTGTCCCCGGCAGAACAGCTCTGTCGGAGCCCTAGATTGGTTCCGCCAAGGTTCCGCAGGAGGAGTCTCGTCCCGAAAGCTTGCTTATGATTTTTTTTCCTCGACGAAAGACTCCATATAGCAGAAGATGGGCATTGGATGGCAACCAGGGGGCCCACGAGGCAGGTGGCGCGCCCAGGGAGTAGGGAGCGCCCCCACCCTCGTCGACGGTGGGTGGCCCCCCTCTGGTACTTCTTTCGCCCAATATTTTTTATATATTCTAAAACGTTCTGCCATGAAGTTTCAGGACTTTTGGAGCTATGCAGAATAGGTCTCTAATATTTGCTACTTTTCCAGCCCAGAATCCCAGCTGCCGGCATTCTCCCTCTTTATGTAAACCTTGTAAAATAAGAGAGAATAGGCATAAGTGTTGTGACATAATGTGTAATAACAGCCTGATGCAATAAATATCGATATAAAAGCATGATGCAAAATGGACGTATCAACTCCCCCAAGCTTAGACCTCGCTTGTCCTCAAGAGAAAGCCAAAATCAAAGAATATGTCCACATGTTTAGAGATAGAGGTGTTGTTAAAAATAAAATACGGACATGAGGGCATCATGATCATTCTTAGAACGACAACATATATATATATATATATATTGTCATATGATCTCTTATGCTAAAGTAACAATTCAATCACAATTTCAAGTATGAATCATAAACTTCATTGAGAACCAACAAACTCTAATCTCATTCATTGAGGCAATTGCAATTTATCATAACATAGGAAAGAGTTAATATAAGAGCTTTTCAGCAAGTCCACATACTCAACCATCTTTTAGTCTTTCACAATTGCTAACACTCACGCGATATTTATGGGTATGAAGTTTTAATCGGACACAGAGAAAGATAGGGGCTTATAGTTTTGCCTCCCAATGTTTTACCTCAACGGTAATGTCAACAATAATAGTTCATGAAGACTCACATCCAATTAGCTATATATATCAGGATCTTCCCAACATATTGTGCTTGCCAAAGGATAAAATATAAAAAGGAAAGGTGAAGATCACCATGACTCGTATGTAACGTAGAAGATAAAAGTAAAAGATAGGCCCTTCGCAGAGGGAAGCAGAGGTTGTCATGCGCTTTTATGGTTGGATGCACAAAATCTTAATGTGAAAGAACGTCACTTTATATTGCCACTTGTGATATGGACCTTTATTATGCAGTCCGTCGCTTTTATTTCTTCCATATCACAAGATCATATAAAGCTTATTTTCTCCCACACTAATAAGTCATACGTATTTAGAGAGCATTTTTATTGCTTGCACCGATGACAACTTACTTGAAGGATCTTACTCAATCCATAGGTAGATATGGTGGACTCTCATGGCAAAACTGGGTTTAGGGATATTTGGAAGCACAAGTAGTATCTCTACTTGGTGCAAAGAAAATGGCTAGCATGAGAGGGAAAGGCAAGCTCAACATGTTGGATGATCCATGACAATATAATTTATCTCAGATGTAAGAAAACATAACCCATTACGTTGTCTTCCTTGTCCAACGTCAACTCTTAGCATGTCGTACTTTAATGAGTGCTCACAATCATAAAAGATGTCCAAGATAGTATATTTATATGTGAACCTCTATTTCTTTATTACTTCCTATTCATTGCAACGATGACCAAAACTATGATTGTCAACTCTCAACAACTTTTATTCATCATACTCTTTATATGTGAGCTCATTACTCTCCATAAGATCCATATGATCTCTTTGTTTCTTTTTTATTTCTTTCTCTTTTATTTTATTTAATTCCCTCAAGATCATAGCAAAATAATAAAGCCCTTGACTCAACACTAATCTTTATTATATATAGCTCACAGACTCGATTACATAGAAGGATCATAAAGCAAAACTCACAACTAGATCATACTAAAACTTTATTCTACTAGATCAAGATATTATCAAAAGGATCGAACTAAGAAAAATGGTAAAGATAAAAGTTGTGATGGTGATACGATACTGGGATACTCCCCCAAGCTTGGCGGTTGCCAAGGGGAGTGCCCATACCAGATAATCAGTTCTTCTTTGTTGGTGAAGAAGGTGTTGGTGATGATGGATAGTCGCACATCGAGCGTAGGAGGTCCTCCCACTTGCAGATAATGCCCTTGAGTGTGATGATATGCTCCTTCAACAAAATATTTTTACGTGTGAGATATTTGTTTTGTATACGAGCTAACTCAATCATCCTGAAAGCTTCGATCTCAGTTGGGGTAAGAAGATTGTGATCAAGTTGAAGGACGTCTTCTGCTGTCGGAACTTGGTCCTCCGTGGCCTTCTTGATCCCTTCATCCTTGTTGATCTCTCCGGGCTCATCTCTCTTCATCTCTATCTTCATTAGCCAAGCATCATTGCCCTCATTGTTAGAGGAGGAGGGAGACGACATGATGCTTGGCCTTGACAACCCTGCCAGAAAACAGCTCGAAACAAGAACAGTAGATTTTTGCGTGATACGGTGGTCAAAACCATCGGGAGATTATATAATGAATTTTTACCGACCAAAAGAAGTATAGTGCAAGAAACCGGAGTCCGGAGAGCACACGAAGTGCCCACAAGGCAGGGGGCGCGCCCAGGGGGTAGGGCACGCCCTCCACCCTCGTGGAAGCCTCGTGTCCTTTCCGATCTGCTTCTTATTTTACTATTTTTCTAAATATTCCAAAACGGAGAAAAATTGCCATTAGAACTGTTTTGGAGTCGGTTTACTTACCGTACCACATACCTCTTCCTTTTTGTAGTCTGAACATTCTGGAAAGTGTCCCTTATGTATTCCTCCGGGGTTACGGTTTTAATGATACTAGTTTCAACATTTATGGGATTACCTGAGATATAATTTTTGATTCATTGACCTTTTACCACCCTCAGATTTGTGCCTTCGAAGTTGTTGATTTTTATGGCACCGGAACGATAGACCTCCTCTATAACGTAAGGGCCTTACCATTTAGAGAGAAGTTTTCCTGCAAAAAGTCTTAAACGGGAGTTGTATAGCAATACATAATCACCTACATTAAACTCACGCTTTTGTATCCTTTTGTCATGCCATCTTTTAACTTTTTCTTTAAATAGTTTGGCATTCTCATAGGCATGGGTTCTCCATTCATCAAGTGAGCTAATGTCAAATAACCTCTTCTCACCGGCAAGTTTGAAATCATAATTGAGCTCTTTAATGGCCCAATATGCCTTATGTTCTAGCTCAAGAGGTAAATGACATGCTTTACCATAAACCATTTTATACGGAGACATACCCATAGGATTTTTATATGCAGTTCTATAGGCCTATAATGCATCATCAAGTTTCTTGGACCAATTCGTTCTTGATCTATTAACAGTCTTTTGCAAAATTAATTTGAGCTCTTTGTTACTCAATTCTACTTGACCACTAGACTGTGGGTGATAAGGAGATGCAATTCTATGATTAACATCATACTTAGCAAGCATTTTATGAAAGGCACCATGAATAAAGTGTGAACCACCATCAGTCATTAAATATCTAGGGACTCCAAACCTCGGGAAAATAACTTCTTTAAGCATCTTAATAGAGGTGTTATGATCAACACTACTAGTTGGAATAGCTTCTACCCACTTAGTAACGTAATCAACAGCGACTAAAATATGTGTATACCCGTTAGAGAAAGGAAAAGGTGCCATATAATCAAAGCCCCAAACATCAAATGGTTCAATAACAAGTGAATAATTCATAGGCATTTCTTGACATCTACTAATATTACCAATTCTTTGACATTCATCACAAGACAATACAAACTTACGGGCATCCTTGAAGAGAGTAGGCCTATAAAAACCGGATTGCAATACCTTATGTGCAGTTCTATCTCCGGCATGGTGTCCTCCATAAGCCTCGGAGGGACACTTGCATAGGATATGTTCCTGTTCATGCTCAGGTACACAACGTCTAATAATACCATCTACTCCTTTATAAAGATGTGGGTCATCCCAAAAGTAATGTCTCAAATCATAGAAGAACTTTTTCTTTTGCTGGTATGTGAAACTAGGTGGTATAAATTTAGCAACAATATAATTAGCATAATCAGCATACCATGAAGCAGTACAAGAAGCATTTATGACATTTACTTGTTCATCAGGAAAGCTCTCATCAATAGGTAGTGGGTCATCAAGAACATTCTCTAACCTAGACAAGTTGTCTGCAATGGGGTTCTCAGCTCCCTTTCTATCAATAATATGCAAATCAAATTCTTGTAGCAGGAGAACCCATCTAATAAGTCTAGGTTTAGCATCTTTCTTTTCCATAAGGTATTTAATAGCAGCATGATCAGTG
This sequence comes from Triticum aestivum, assembly GCF_018294505.1. Taxonomy (NCBI): domain Eukaryota; kingdom Viridiplantae; phylum Streptophyta; class Magnoliopsida; order Poales; family Poaceae; genus Triticum; species Triticum aestivum. The sequence continues at coordinate 54,698,225 of NC_057794.1, forward strand.
TGAATAGTTACTTTAGAATCAACAATATAAGGTCTGAACTTATCACAAGCAAATACAACTGCTAGGAATTCTTTTTCAGTAGTAGCATAATTTCTCTGGGCATTGTCTAGAGTTTTACTAGCATATTGAATAACATTTAATTTCTTATCAACTATTTGCCCTAGAACAGCTCCTACAGCATAATCACTAGCATCACACATAATTTGAAGGGTAAATTCCAATCAGGTGGCTGAACAATAAGTGCAGAAATTAATGCTTTCTTTAAGTATTTCAAATGCTTCTACACAATCATCATCAAAGACAAAAGGAATATCTTTTTGTAATAGGTTAGTTAGAGGCCGAGAAATTTTTGAGAAGTCCTTAATGAACCTCCTATAAAAACCGGCATGACCAAGGAAGCTTCTTATAGCTTTAATGTCCTTGGGACATGGCATCTTTTCAATAGCATCAACTTTAGCCTTGTCAACTTCAATACCTCTCGAAGAAATTTTATGCCCCAAGACAATACCTTCATTAACCATAAAGTGGCATTTCTCCCAATTCAGAACAAGATTAGTTTCTTCACATCTCTGCAAAACTCAATCAAGGTTGCCCAAGCAATCATCAAAAGAGGATCCATAAAGGGAGAAATCTTCCATGAAGACCTCACATATCTTTTCACAAAAGTCAGAAAATATAGCCATCATGCATCTTTGAAAGGTAGCAGGTGCATTACATAAACCAAAAGGCATACGTCTATAAGAAAAAGTACCGAAAGGGCAAGTAAAAGTGGTCTTTGCTTGATCATCAGCTGACACAGGTATTTGAGAGAAGCCAGAGTAACCATCTAGAAAGCAAAAATGTGTATGTTTGGATAATGTTTCTAGCATTTGATCAATAAAAGGTAAGGGGTAATGATATTTTTTAGTAGCCTTATTTAATTTGCAGAAATCAATTACCATCCTATAACTTGTAATAATTCTTTGCGGAATCAATTCATCTTTATCATTAGGAACAACAGTAATACCTCCCTTCTTAGGGACACAATGGACAGGACTTACCCACTGACTATCAGCAATGGGATAAATTATACCTGCCTCAAGGAGCTTTAATATTTCCTTTCTTACCACTTATTTCATCTTAAGATTCAGCCGTCGTTGGTAATCAATAACTGGTTTGGCGTCTTTCTCCAAATTTATTTTGTGTTGACATAGAGTGGGACTAATGCTCTTAAGATCATCAAGAGTATATCCAATAGCAGCACGGTGCTTCTTCAGAGTTTTCAATATTTTTTCTTCTTCATGCTCTGAAAGGTTAGCACTAATAATAACAGGATATATCTTCTTTTCATCAAGATAAGCATATTTAAGAGTATCAGGTAATGGTTTAAGCTCAAACACGGGATCACCCTTGGGTGGAGGAGGATCCCCTAGGATTTCAACAGGAAAATTGTGTTTTAGAATGGGTCCTTGTTTAAAGAATACTTCATATATTTCCCTTCTTTCATTCATAAACATATCATTCTCATGGTCTAGCAAATATTGTTCTAAAGGATCATTAGGAGGCACAGCAATAGAAGCAAGACCAATAATTTCATCTTTACTAGGCAATTCTTCATCACAGGGTTGTCTATGAAATTTAGAAAAATTAAACTCATGAGACATATCATCCAAACCAATAGTAACAACATCCTTCTTGCAATCTATATTAGCATTAACAGTATTCAAGAACGGTCTACCAAATATAATGGGACAAAAGCTATCTTGAGGGGAACCAAGAACAAGAAAATCAGTAGGATATTTAACCTTCCCACACAAGACTTCAACGTCTCTAACAATCCCAATTGGTGAAATAGTATCTCTATTAGCAAGCTTAATGGTAACATCGATCTCTTCTATCTTAGCAGGTGCAATATCATGCATAATTTCTTTGTATAAGGTGCACTTGCACTAGCACCCATATCACATAAGCCATGATAACAATGATGTCCTATTTTAACAGAAATAACAGGCATGCCTACAACAGGTCTATGTTTATTTTTAGTATCAGGCCTAGCAATTCTAGCAGCTTCATCACAGAAGTAAATAACATGCCCATCAATATTATCGGCCAAGAGATCTTTAATAATAGCAATATTAGGTTCAACTTTAACTTGCTCAGGAGGTGTATAAGTTCAAATATTACATTTGCAAACCACAGTTGAAGATTTAGCATGATCCTTTATTCTAACAGGGAAAGGTAGTTTCTCAACATAAGCAGTAGGAACAATAGGATCATTATAAGTGATAGTTTTTTCTTCAACTTTAATAGGTGCAACTACCTTTGTTTCAATGGGAGGATTATATATAAACCACTTCTCCTTAGGGAGATCAACATGAGTAGCAAAGGATTCACAGAAAGAAGCTACTATCTCAGAGTCAAGTCCATATTTAGTGCTAAATTTATGGAAAACATCGGTATCCATAAAAGATTTAACACAATCAAACTTAGGTGTTATACCTGACTCCTTACCTTTGCCGATATCCCAATCTTCAGAGTTGCGTTTAATTCTCTCCAATAAATTCCATTTGAATTCAATAGTATTCATCATAAAGGAACCAGTACAAGAAGTATCGAGCATGGAGCGATTGTTGTCAGAAAGCCGAGCATAAAAATTTTGAATAATCATTTCTCTTGAGAGCTCATGATTGGGGCATGAATATAACATTGACTTAAGACTCCCCCAAGCTTGAGCGATGCTTTCTACTTCGCGAGGCCAAAAATTATATATATAATTACGATCACGATGAACAAGATGCATATGATAAAACTTCTGGTGAAGTTCCAATTTCAGTCGCTTATAGTCCCATGATCCCATATCATAACATAGCCTATACCATGTCAATGCATCTCCCTTCAAAGATAAAGGGAAGACCTTCTTCTTGATAACATCATCGGTCATACCTGCAAGCTTAAATAGTCCACAAATTTCATCCACATAGATTAAGTGTAAGTCGGGATGCAATGTTCCATCTCCTGCAAAAGGATTAGCTAGCAGTTACTCTACCATACCCGAAGGAATTTCAAAGTAAACATTTTCAGTAGGTTGAGGAGCAACTATTTGCTCTACCTGTCGGGGTGAAGATACCCCGAACAAGCCCCTCAAAGGATTACTTTCCATAGTAACACGTGACAGTAAATTTCATCACACTATATAAATTTTTCCTTACCAAATTTCACCTACCAAAGGCGCTTCACTCCCCGACAATGGCACCAGAAAAGAGTCTTGATGACCCACATGTATAGGGGATCTATCGTAGCCTTTTCGATAAGTAAGAGTGTCGAACCCAATGCGGAGCAGAAGGAAATGATAAGCAGATTTCAGTAAGGTATTCTCTGCAATCACTGAAATTATCGGTAACAGATAGTTTTGTGATAAGGTAATTTGTAACGAGTAGCAAGTAATAAAACTAAATAAGGTGCAGCAAGATGGCCCAATCCTTTTTGTAGCAAAGGACAAGCCCGGACAAACTCTTATATAGAGAAAAGTGCTCCCGAGGACACATGGGAATTATCATCAAGCTAGTTTTCATCACGATCATATGATTCGCATTCGGTACTTTGATAATTTGATATGTGGGTGGACCGGTGCTTGGGTGCTGTCTTTACTTGGACAAGCATCCCACTTATGATTAACCCCCATTGCAAGCATCGGCCACTACAACAGAAGTATTAAGGTAAACCTAACCATAGCATGAAACATATGGATCCAAAATAGCCACTTACGAAGCAACGCATAAACTAGGGTTTAAGCTTCTGTCACTCTAGCAACCCATCATCTACTTATTACTTCCCAATGCCTCCCTCTAGGCCTAAAAAATGGTGAAGTGTCATGTAGTCGACGTTCACATGACACCACTAGAGGGATGACAACATACATCTCATCAAAATATCGAACGAATACTAAATTCACATGACTACTAATAGCAAGACTTCTCCCATGTCCTCAGGAACAAACGTAACTACTCACAAAGCATATTAATGTTCATAATTAGAGGGGTATTAATATGCATAATGGATCTGAACATATGATCTTCCACCAGGTAAACCAACTAGCATCAACTACAAGGAGTAATCAACACTACTAGCAACCCACAGGTACCAATCTGAGGTTTGGATACAAAGATTGGATACAAGAGATGAACTAGGGTTTGAGATGAGATGGTGTTGGTGAAGATGTTGGTGGAGAATGACCCCCCCCCCCCAATGAGAGGATCATTGGTGATGACGTTGGTGATGATTTCCCCCTCCCGGAGGGAAGTGCCCCCGGCAGAACAGCTCTGCCGGAGCCCTAGATTGGTTCCGCCAAGGTTCCGCCTCGTGGCGGCGGAGTCTCATCCCGGAAGCTTGCTTATGATTTTTTTTCCTTGATGAAAGACTCCATATAGCAGAAGATGGGCATAGGAGGGCCACCAGGGGGCCCACGAGGCAGGGGGCGCGCCCAGGGGGTAGGGCACGCCCCCCACCCTCGTGGCTGGTGGGTGGCCCCCTCTGGTACTTCTTGCGCTCAGTATTTTTTATATATTCTGGAAATAATTTCCGTGAAGTTTCAGGACTTTTGGAGCTGTGCATAATAGGTCACTAATATTTGCTCCTTTCCAGCCCAGAATCCCAGCTATATCGACATTCTCCCTCTTTATGTAAACCTTGTAAAATAAGAGAGAATATGCATAAGTGTTATGACATAATGTGTAATAAAAGCCCATAATGCAATAAATGTCGATATAAAAGCATGATGCAAAATGGACGTATCACCTACCAAAGGCGCTCCACTCCCAGGCAACGGCGCCAGAAAAGAGTCTTGATGACCCACAAGTGTAGGGGATCTATCGTAGCCTTTTCGATAAGTAAGAGTGTCAAACCCAACGAGGAGCAGAAGGAAATGATAAGCAGTTTTCAGTAAGGTATTCTCTGCAAGCACTGAAATTATCGGTAACAGATAGTTTTGTGATAATGTAATTTGTAACGAGTAGCAAGTAATAAAAGTAAACAAGGTGCATCAAGATGGCCCAATCCTTTTTTGTAGCAAAGGACAAGCCTGGACAAACTCGTATGTGAAGGAAAGCGCTCCCGAGGGCACATGGGAATTATCATCAAGCTAGTTTTCATCACGATCATATGATTCGCATTCGGTACTTTGATAATTTGATATGTGGGTGGACCGGTACTTTGGTGTTGTCCTTACTTGGACAAGCATCCCACTTATGATTAACCCCTATTGCAAGCATCCGCAACTACAATAGAAGTATTAAGGTAAATGAGGGAGTCCTGGATTAGGGGGTCTTCGGACAGCCGGATTATATCCTTTGGCCGGACTGTTGGACTATGAAGATACAAGATTGAAGACTTCGTCTCGTGTCCGGATGGGACTCTACTTGGCGTGGAAGGCAAGCTAGGCAATACGGATATGGATATCTCCTCCTTTGTAACCGACCTTGTGTAACCCTAACCCTCTCTGGTGTCTATATAAACCGGAGGGTTTTAGTCCGTAGGACAACAACAACTACAACATACAATCATACCATAGGCTAGCTTCTAGGGTTTAGCCTCTCTGATCTCGTGGTAGATCTACTCTTGTACTACCCATATCATCAATATTAATCAAGCAGGACGTAGGGTTTTACCTCCATCAAGAGGGCCCGAACCTGGGTAAAACATTGTGTCCCCTGCCTCCTGTTAACATCCGCCTTAGACGCATAGTTCGGGACCCCCTACCCGAGATCCGTCGGATTTGACACCGACATTGGTGCTTTCATTGAGAGTTCCTCTGTGTCGTCGCCATTAGGCTTGATGGCTCCTACTATCATCGATAGCGATGCAGTCCAGGGTGAGACTTTTCTCCCCGGACAGATCTTCGTGTTCGGCGGCTTTGCACTGCAGGCCAATTCGCTTGGCCATCTGGAGCAGATTGAAAGTTATGCCCCTGGCCACCAGGTCAGGTTTGGAAACTTAAACTACACGGCCGATATCCGTGGAGACTTGATCTTCGACGGATTCGAGACTCGCCTTGTGCGTCACGCGGTCACGATGAGTACGATTTAGCTCTACCATCAGACAGTGTCCAGGAGATCGCACAGGCAGCCGCTCCGACCTCCAATCCAAAGCCAGTTGCGCCATCCATGGACGGGTGGATAGACCCCGCCACGGAGGCCTTACCCTCAGCGGCGATCGAGCCAAACATCGACCTTACCTTGCATGAGAGCCGTGCTGTTAAACTGTCGGATCCTTCTCCGGCCACGGACTCCGAACCGCCTGCGCCCGTTCCTGTCGAATCTGATTGGGTGCCGATCATGGAGTTTACCTCGGCGGATATTTTTCAGCACTCGCCCTTTGGCGACATACTGAACTCATTAAGTTCTCTCTCCTTGTCAGGAGGATCCTGGCCGAACTATGTCCGGCAGGACTGGGATGCGGACGACGAAGAAATTCGAGGCCCACCCACCACCCACTTAGTAGCCACTGTCGATGACTTAACCGACATGCTTAACTTCGACTCCGAAGACTTCAACAGTATGGACGACGATGCGGGAGGCGAAGAGGAACCACCGCCCACAGGGCACCGGACAGCCACCTCATCATATGATATATACATGGTGGATACACCCAAAGAAGGCAATGGCGACGAGATAGCGGAGGATGACCCCTCCAAGAAGCAACCCAAGTGCCGACGTCGGCGGCGCCGCTCTAAGTCCCGCCAAAGCAAAAGTGGTGATACCGGCATAGGAGATAATAATACTCTGGGTAGTGCCGAAGACAACAACAATCCCCTCCAGCAAGATTTAGAGCAGGAGGATGGAGGAGCCAGCCCTGCTGAGAGAGCGGCAGATGGAGAAGAGGAGGATGATAATTACATGCCCCCTCCAAAGACGAGGCAAGCCTCGGCGACGACGAATTCACTGTACCAGAGGATCCCGTCGAACAAGAGCGCTTCAAACGCCGGCTTATAGCCACGGCAAATAGCCTTAAGAAAAAGTAGCAACAGCTTCAAGCTAATCAGGATCTGCTAGCTGATAGATGGACTGAAGTCCTCGCGGCCGAGGAATATAAACTCGAGCGCCCCTCCAAGAGTTACCCAAAGTGCAGGTTGCTACCCCGACTGGAGGAAGAAGCGTATGATACGGCTGATCGGCCACCTCATGGCCGCGATAGAGAGGTATTCCAGCCAAAAGCTCAGCCTCCACCCTGATGCCATTCAAATAAAAAGGCATGGGGAGATACGCCAGACCTGCGAGACATATTGGAGGACAAAGCAAAGCATGCAAGATCGATCTATGGATCACGAGGGCGCACCACTCTGCGAGACGATAGACGTCACGCCGGATACAGTAAAAGCAAATCCGGTTGGGCCAAACACAGCGGGCAAGACCCATTCAAGCTGCGTCGTGATATAGCCCAATACAGAGGCTCCGCACACCCCTTATGCTTCACAGACGAAGTAATGGATCATCAAATCCCAGAAGGTTTCAAACCTGTAAATATTGAATCATACGACGGCACAACAGATCCCGTAGTATGGATCGAGGATTTCCTCCTCCACATCCACATGGCCCGTGGTGATGACTTACACGCCATCAAATACCTCCCACTAAAGCTTAAGGGACCAGCGCGGCATTGGCTTAACAGCTTGCCAGCCGAGTCCATCAGCTGTTGGGAAGATCTAGAAGCCGCATTCCTCGACAACTTTCAGGGCACTTATGTGCGGCCACCAGATGCTGATGACTTGAGCCACATAATTCAGCAGCCAGAAGAATTGGCCAGGCAATTCTGGACTCGGTTCCTAACAAAGAAAAATTGAATTGTCGACTGTCCGGATGCAGAGGCCCTAGAGGCTTTCAAACACAACATCCGCGATGAATGGCTAGCCCAGCACCTTGGTCAGGAAAAGCCGAAATCTATGGCAGCCCTCACGACACTCATGACCCGCTTTTGTGCGGGACAAGACAGCTGGCTGGCTCGCAGTAATAACATATCAAAGAACCATGGTACTTCGGATACCATGGACGGCAATAGCAGGTCATGTCGCAACAAACATAAGCGCCGCATTAACAGTGATAATACCGAGGATACGGCAGTCAATACCGGATTCAAAGGCTCTAAACCCGGTCAGCGGAAAAAGCCATTCAAACAAAGTACGCCGGGTCCGTCCAGCTTGGACCGTATACTCGATCGCTCGTGTCAAATACACGGCACCCCAGAAAAGCCAGCCAATCACACCAACAAGGATTGTTGGGTGTTCAAGCAGGCCGGCAAGTTAATTGCTGAAAACAAGGACAAGGGGCCACGTAGCGATGACGAGGAGGAACCCCGGCAGCCACACACCGGAGGACAGAAGAGGTTTCCCCCACAAGTGTGGACGGTGAACATGATATACGCAACCCACATCCCCAAGAGGGAGCGGAAACGTGCGCTCAGGGACGTATATGCGTTGGAGCCAGTCGCCCCAAAGTTCAACCCATGGTCCTCCTATCCGAACACTTTCAATCGCAGGTACCATCCCACTAGTATCCGTCATGGCGGATTCGCCGCACTAGTTCTGGACCCAATCATTGACGGATTTCACCTCACTCGAGTCTTTATGGATGGCGGCAGCAGCCTGAACCTGCTTTATCAGGACACAGTGCGCAAAATGGGTATAGACCCCTCAAGGATCAAACCCACCAAAACGACCTTTAAGGGCGTCATTCCAGGCATAGAGGCCCATTGCACAGGCTCAATTACACTAGAAGTGGTCTTCGGATCCCCGGATAACTTCCGAAGCGAAGAGTTAATCTTCGATATAGTCCCATTCCGCAGTGGTTATCATGCACTGCTCGGGCGAACCGCATTTGCGAGATTCAATGTGGTACCGCATTATGCATACCTCAAGCTCAAGATGCCAGGACCTTGCGGGGTTATTACAGTCAATGGAAACACAGAGCACCCTCTCCGAACATAGGAGCACACTGCGGCCCTTGCAGCAGAAGCGCAAAACAGCTTCTCAAGGCAATCCACCAGTTCAGCGTTCCAAGACCCGGACACCTTCAAGCGCGCTCGGAGCAATCGGCAACTCGACCGCCTGGCGCGATCTGAGCTCGCGTAGCAATGCGGCCCCCACCCTAGTCTCAGCCAAACGGCGAAACTCGTGTCACGCGTACATAGTTACGCATTAAAAATACCATGGGCACAGGTGGGGAGGGGGCACACTGTGGCGCGCCCCAAGACGCGGCTTAAACCACACTAGGGGCTTCCCGTTTGGTTATTTTTCTCTTTTTCAGGACCTTAATCTCTGGAAACCCTGTCCGGCAGCACTATTGCCAAACACACGATGCAGCAACCAAGGAGGTAGACAGCTACGTCACACCACGGAATTCCCAGGTGGATTACAATAACGAGAGAAATATTTGATTTAATATTATTCCTTAGCTTGCCCTTGGAAGGGACATAGTCCTACTCTTTGCTAATCGCATCATTTGTATCATTTTGCTTTAACACACCTTTTTGAATAAACAATGCATAACATTACGACTATTATTGCATTCTTATTATATATATATGTGTGTGTGTGTGTGTGTGTTCATTAACGATGCCTTGCAACCGTACACTTTGGTACGGCCAATACACCAGGGGCTTACGTACCCCACAATATGGTGTGAAAAGTCCGAACACTTTCACAAGTGCGGCACCCCGAACTTATAGCATTATATGCATCACCTCCGAATCATGTCTTTGGTCAAATGTTGGGTTTGTCCGGCTCCTATGTTTTGGTACCTTACGTTCCGCTCTATCGGCTAAGGTAGCGCTAGGAGAACTACTGTGATTGTACCCTGGTTCTGCCGGGCTTAGCACCTCAGTAGAGAAAGCTAAAACTTACTGTCATGATGAGGCGAGAGACTGGTCGCTGTTCGGCGAGGTTTTCGAGTCCCTAAAGACTTATGCCTCTTAGGGCGAGGGGTCGGCCCTGTCCGGCTTAAAGGCGTGTATCACGCCCCGAATTCGGCCTTCCAAATACCAGGGGCTTTGCCGAAATTTAAAATTATAGAATTCTATGGCTAAGTGAGAGTGATGAAGCATTATTAGTCCGGTTGCCTTGTTCGTTGTGCTGAGCACCTCCCTCGAAGGACCCAAATATGGGAACAAGAGTGCTCAGGTTTATCCCGAACACCCCAGCACTCGTGGCATGGGTGCAGAAGCCGAGGACTAGCCATCTCTCAGATTGGATAAACGGCCAAACAGAAGGTAATATTTTAAGTTCACACAAGCGTTGCATAGCGCATACGAAACAAGTTTTCATCATACATGATCACACGAGCAAGTTTACTCAAATATTACATCCTTGGAACATTCGTCCGCTACAAGACGGGCACCCTTCAGGACACCCTCATAATAAATTTCGGGGGTGCGATGCTCTTTGCCCTGCGGCGGCCCTTCCTTGATCAGCTTCACGGCGTCTAGCTTGGCCCACTACACCCTCACATGGGCGAAAGCCCGGCGTGCACCTTCGATGCAGACGGATCGCTTGACGACCTCCAGCCGTGGGCAGGCATCCACAAGTTGCCTCACCAAGCCGAAGTAGCTGTTCGGAAAGGCGTCACCAGGCCACAGCCGGACTATAAGGCCCTTCATGGCCTGTTCGGCCGCCTTGTGCAGCTCGACCAGCTGCTTTAGCTGGTCGCTCAAAGGCATCGGGTGTTCGGTCCCAATATACTGAGACCAGAACAGCTTCTCCATTGAGCTTCCCTCCTCGGCCTGGTAAAACTGTGCGGCATCCGACACACTGCGGGGCAAATCTGTGAATGCTCCTTGAGAGCTCCGAATTCGGGTAAGTAATCGGTAATTTACTTTTACATGCGTGCTCTGCATATAGAATGCCTTACCCGCCGCTATCTTCTTCATCGCATCGATCTCCTGGAGTGCCTTTTGGGCTTCAGCCTTGGCACTTTTCGCGCTCTCAAGGGCCGCGCTAAGCTCAGACTCTCGCGTCTTCGAGTCAAGCTCCAACGCCTCGTGCTTCGTCACGAGAGCCTGGAGCTCTTGCTGCACCTCGCCCACCCGAGCCTCTTGCTTCTCTCGCTCGGTGTGCTCCTTGGCCGCTTTATCTTTGGCCTTGGTTAGCGCTTGCTTCAGGGTCGCCACCTCGGTCATGGCCCCAGGCAGATATACGATGATCCTGTCATTTTGCAATCGCGTTTTTTTATATATACATATCTATAGACAGGGTATTACTTACCTTTGTTCTCCTCGAGCTGCCTCTTGGCAAGGCCGAGCTCTTTCTTGGACCCCTCGAGGTCCTGCTTCAGTACGGCAACCTCCGCAGTCAGTGCGGCGGACGCCAGCAACGCGGCCTACATACGCATATTGACATACTTATATTAGACTCCTGCGATATTATTTGATCCTTTGTTCGGCTTTTCTTTGTGAACACCGAACAAAGCATCAGGGGCTACTGTCTATGTGGTAATATTTTTCCTATATTTTAAAACACTTACCTCAAAGCCTGTCAGAAGGCCGGCACAGGCTTCAGTCAATCCGCTCTTGGCGGACTGAACCTTCTGGACCACCGCACTCATAATAGTACGGTGCTCCTCGTCGATGGACGCGCCGCGAAGTGCTTCCAGCAGATTGTCCGGTGCCTCTGGATGGACAGAGGTCACCGGCACAGGCGTCTTGCCCCTCTTAGAAGGAGGCCGCCTGCCCGAGCCCGGAACCACTGGAGGTTCCGGCGCGGTGTTCGGCTAAGGGCCGAACTCAGAGCTCTCAGGGGCCTTGTCCCCTCGGCTCCCGGAGTCCGGGAGGCCGCCTTGAGGCGCCTCCGAGACTGTCTCCCCTCGACCCGGTGCCTCGTGAGACAGCACCTTGGCGTCATCCGCAGGTTGAGGGGACGTGGCCTTTGGGACTGGATCACTATCCATGTCCGACGAGCCCAGGGAGCCGTCCGATGATACATCGATACTGGCTCGTGGCGGCCTGCATAATCATGTTCGGCGTTAGGGAAAGCAGTGCGACAAACGAATGCTACGAGTTACTCTGGTATCCGAATACTTACGATCTCCCCAGGGGCTTGGCCCTGGGCAACCACTCGTCTTCGTCTTCATCGGTGGCGGTGGAGTTGTCCGGAAGGAGAGTCCTTCCCTTCTTGGACCCTTCGACCCCCCCAGTTGGGACGGCCTTCCTTTTCTTGTCTCCCCCGCCTGGAGGGGGAGCATCTTCTTCTTCCTCCTCGTCTTCGGGGGAGGAGTGTGCCGCAGAGTTATCGGACGATGAGTCCGATAACACCTGGCGCCGGGAACTCTTTCGGGTTCCCTTGGCCTTCTTGGTCTTCTCCAGCACCTTGTAAGGAGCCGGAGTCAGCATCTCCATCAGGAGAGCACCCGCGGTGTCTTCGGGCAAAGGGGGCGGATAATTAATCTGCCCCGACGTCTCCACCCAGTCCTGGCAAAGGCATGGAGATTAGACCCCGCACATGATTAAGCTAGGGGAAATAAATGTCCTACGGGACATATTGAACTCACCGAACGCGCTAGGCGCTTTGCGCTTAGTCCGCGGTCCTCGGCGAGAGGAGGGACCTCGGCGCCCTTGAACAGCACCTTCCGAACGTCCTTGTGCATCGTATCAAAGAGCTCGCTCAGATTCTGGTGCCGGGCCGGGTCGAACTCCCACAAGTTAAAATCCCGTTGTTGACACGGGAGGATCCGGCGGATGAGCATAACCTGGATTATGTTGACAAGCTTGAGCTTCTTGCTTGCCATACTCCGGATACATTTCTGAAGTTCATCCAGCTCCACCGATGAACCCCACGACAAGCCCTTCTCTTTCCAGGAAGTGAGTCATGTAGGGAATCCGGATCGAAACTCGGGGGCTGCTGCCCATTTGGCGTCGCGTGACTCGGTGATGTAGAACCACGGCGATTGTCATCCCTTTATTGTCTCGACGAAGGAGCCTTCAAGCCATATAACGTTGGGCATCTTGCCCACCATGGCTCCGCCACATTCTGCTTGTTGGCCTCGTACCACCTTCGGCTTGACATTGAAGGTCTTTAACCATAGGCCGAAGTGGGGCCGGATGCGGAGGAAAGCCTCACACACGACAATGAACGCCGAAATGTTGAGGACGAAGTTCAGGGCCAGATCATGAAAGTCCAGCCCGTAGTAGAACATGAGACCACAGACGAATGGATGGAGGGGAAACCCCAGTCCGCAGAGGAAGTGGTGGAGGAAAACTACCCTCTTGTGAGGTTTCGGGGTAGGGACAATCTACCCCACAGCGGGCAGCCGATGCACGATATTCGCGGCTAAGTATCCGGCTCCGCGCAGCTTCTTGATGTCTCCCTCCGTGACGGAGGAGACCATCCACCTGCCTCCCGCTCCAGACATGGTTGGAGAAGGTTGAGGTGGGAAGTGCGGACTTTGGCGCTAGAGCTCGAGTGTGCGAAAACGAATGAGCAAAGGAGGAAGAAGGCGTGGATGGAAAGGTGAATCCTTATCCCTTTATATGGGCGGACGAAACTAAGCATCCCCACTAGCCTGGTAAAACTCGCTTATCCCCCAAGCGCCGTAATCGATGGCGCGGTTGGGTTACCCACGCCCGTATTGATGAGAATCCCGTGATAAGGGGACACGATCTCTGCTTTGACAAGACGTGTCAAAAAACTGCCTCGCGTTATGTGTGGGGCTAGTTAAAGGAAGCAGTTTGAATAATCACCGGGCCATGGCATAATGTCGTGTTGCCAAAACAAGTCAGCAAATTAGATTTGTGAAAATATTATTCTCTCTACGGTGGTATGTGGAACTTATTTTGCAGGGCCGGACACTATCCTTGTATTCAAATTCTTCTATGATGTATTCGGAGAAGGAACCCGCCTTGCAATGCCGAAGACAATACTGCGCGCCGGACTCATCGTCATTGAAGCTTGGTTCAGGGGCTACTGAGGGAGTCCTGGACTAGGGGGTCTCCGGATAGCCGGATTATATCCTTTGGCCGGACTGTTGGACTATGAATATACAAGATTGAAGACTTCGTCTCGTGTCTGGATGGGACTCTACTTGGCATGGAAGGCAAGCTAGGCAATACGGATATGGATATCTCCTCCTTTGTAACCGACCTTGTGTAACCCTAACCCTCTCCGGTGTCTATATAAACCGGAGGGTTTTAGTCCATAGGACAACAACAACTACAACATACAATCATACCATAGGCTAGCTTCTAGGGTTTAGCCTCTCTGATCTCGTGGTAGATCTACTCTTGTACTACCCATATCATCAATATTAATCAAGCAGGACGTAGGGTTTTACCTCCATCAAGAGGGCCCGAACCTGGGTAAAACATTGTGTCCCCTGCCTCCTGTTACCATCCGCCTTAGACGCACAGTTCGGGACCCCCTACCCGAGATCCGCCAGTTTTGACACCGACAGTAAACCTAACCATAGCATGAAACATATGGATCCAAATCAGCCCCTTACGAAGCAACGCATAAACTAGGGTTTAAGCTTCTGTCACTCTAGCAACCCATCATCTGCTTATTACTTCCCAATGCCTCCCCCTAGGCCCAAACAATGGTGAAGTGTCATGTAGTCGACGTTCACATGACACCACTAGAGGGATGACAACATACATCTCATCAAAATATCGAACGAATACCAAATTCACATGACTACTTATAGCAAGACTTCTCCCATGTCCTCAGGAACAAACGTAACTACTACAAAGCATATTCATGTTCAAAATCAGAGGGGTATTAAGATGCATATCTGAACATATGATCTTCCACCAAGTAAATCAACTAGCATCAACTACAAGGAGTAATCAACACTACTAGCAACCCATAGGTACCAATCTGAGGTTTGGATACAAAGATTGGATACAAGAGATGAACTAGGGTTTGAGATGAGATGGTGTTGGTGAATATGTTGATGGAGATTGACCCCCTCCCGATGAGAGGATCGTTGGTGATGACGTGGTGATGATTTCCCCCTCCCGGAGGGAAGTTTCCCCGGCAGAACAGCTCTGCCGGAGCCCTAGATTGGTTCCGCCAAGGTTCCGCCTCGTGGCGGCGGAGTTTCGTCCCGTGAGCTTGCTTCTGATTTTTTCTCGGACGAAAGACCTCAGATAGAAGAAGATGGGCATTGGAGGGCCACCAGGGAGCCCACGAGGCAGGGGGCGCGCCCCCACCCTCATGGACGGTGGGTGGCCCCCCTCTGGTACTGCTTTCGCCCAATATTTTTATATATTCTGAAACGTGCTCCTGTGAAGTTTCATGACTTTTGGAGCTGTGCAGAATAGGTCTCTAATATTTGCTCCTTTTCCAGCCCAGAATCCCAGCTGTCAGCATTCTCCCACTTCATCTAAACCTTGTAAAATAAGAGAGAATAGGCATAAGTATTGTGACATAATGTGTAATAACAGCCCATAATGCAATAAATATCGATATAAAAGCATGATGCAAAATGGACGTATCAAGCGCATCCCGGGTTTTGTGAAGTAATGTGAAGCAAAGGGAACATCACATGATAACCAAAGGTTCGCTCCAATATCATTCGTGTGCTCATAGGGATCGATATGGACGTCCACGGTTCCGTTGTTTGTCATTGAACGAAGGGGTTTCATGTTGGAAATATACCCTAGAGGCAATAATATTGTAATTAGCATTATTCATAGTTAAGAGTTTATATTTCATGCTATAACTGCTATGATCCTGGAATATGTGATTTAGTGGAAAACTCATATGCACGTGTGAAATGATAAATGGTAAACAATAGGTTCCCGGTCTCGCCTCTAAGACTGGCTCAAGTGTTGTTGGCGATCACATTTTCTGGATACTAGGATATCGTTAAGTGTTACAATAGTCCTGAATCAACATTGAGGGTACGACATTAGAAGAACGATCATATTGAATCGATCCAATACTTGTCTGTTATACTATGTGATTATATCGTCTGAAATCATCGGTTATAACGTTGGAATATATGAATAAAGAGCTCGATGATATGTCTAAAGAATTTTATGGTCTTAAATCTCAATTTTCTCATCTTGAAAATTTAGTTGGTCAAATTTCCGATAAACAACCCACCCTGGTAAATAAGATGGCCGCTAAACCGGAGTTTTGTGAAAATAATGATGAAGATCTTAAAGTGATTGATGTGACTCCTATTGAATCTTTGTTTTCTTATATAAATCTTGATAAAGATGGGACTGGAGATGAGTCAACTTTAGTTAAAAGGCGTCACAATAATTTGGAGTTTATAGATCTTGATGCAAAAATTGATAAAAGTGGGATTGGAGAGGTCAAAACTTTAAGTAGCAATGAACCCACTCTTTTGGATTTCAAGGATTTTAATAATGATAATTGTTCTTTGATAGATTTTATTTCCTTGTTGCAATCCATGTTGAATTCTCCTCATGCTTATAATCAAAATAAAGCTTTAGTAAACATATCGTTGATGCTATAATGAAATCTTATGAAGAAAAGCTTGAACTGGAAGTTTCTATTCCTAGAAAAATTTATGATGAGTGGGAACCTACTATTAAGATTAAGATTATGAGTGCCATGCTTTGTGTGACTTGGGTGCTAGCGTTTCCACGATTCTAAAAAAACTTTATGTGATGTGTTAGGTTTCCGTGAAATTGATGGTTGTTCTTTAAATTTGCATCTTGCGAATTCCAAACCTATGGGAAGAATTAATGATGTTCTTATTGTTGCAAATAGGAATTATGTGCTCGTAGATTTCATTGTTCTTGATATGGATTGCAATCCTACATGTCATATTATTCTTGGTAGACCTTTCCTTAGAATGATTGGTGCAATTATTGATATGAAGGAAGAAAACATTAGATTTCAATTTCCGTTGAGGAAGGGCATGGAACATTGAGGGAGTCCTGGATTAGGGGGTGTCCGGATGGCCAGACTATACCTTCAGCTGGACTCCTGGACTATGAAGATACAAGATTGAAGACTTCGTCCCGTGTCCGGAAGAGACTTTCCTTGGCATGGAAGGCAAGCTTGGCGATACGGATATGTAGATCTCCAACCATTGTAACCGACTTTGTGTAACCCTAACCCTCTCCGGTGTCTATATAAACCGGAGGGTTTTAGTCCGTAGGACAACATACACAACAACAATCATACCATAGGCTAGCTTCTAGGGTTTAGCCTCTTCGATCTCGTGGTAGATCTACTCTTGTACTACCCATATCATCAATATTAATCAAGCAGGACGTAGGGTTTTACCTCCATCAAGAGGGCCCGAACCTGGGTAAAACATTGTGTCCCCTGCCTCCTGTTACCATCCGGCCTAGACGCACAGTTCGGGACCCCCTACCCGAGATCCGCCGGTTTTGACACTGACATTGGTGCTTTCATTGAGAGTTCCTCTGTGTCGTCGCTGTCAGGCTTGATGGCTCCTACGATCATCAATGGCGATGCAGTCCAGGGTGAGACCTTCCTTCCCGGATAGATCTTCGTCTTCGGCGGCTTCGCATTGCGGGCTAATTCACTTGGCCATCTGGAGCAGATCAAAAGCTATGCCCCTGGCCGTCAGGTCAGATTTGGAAGCTTAAACTACACGGCTGACATCCGCGGGGACTTGATCTTTGGCGGATTCGAGCCACTGCCGAGCGCGCCGCACTGTCACGACAAGCATGATCTAGCTCTGCCACCGAACAGTGCCCTGGAGGCCGCACCCGCATCGGCTTCGACCCTTAATTCGGAGCCAACTGCGCCGATCGAGGATGGGTGGTTGGACGCCACCTCGGGGGCTGCGATCCCAACGGCGATCGAGCCGAACACCAGCACCGCACTCTGCGAGACTCGTGACTCCAAGGAGCCGGACTCCTCTCCGGACTCCAAACCCTCCGCGCCCTGTCGATCGAATCCGATTGGGCACCGATCATGGAGTTTACTGCCGCGGACATCTTTCAGCACTCGCCTTTCAGCGATATTCTGAAGACGCTGAAGTCTCTCTCTTTATCAGGAGAGCCCTGGCCGGACTATGGTCAGCAAGGTTGGGATTCGGATGATGAAGAAATTCAAAGCCCACCCACCACCCACTTTGTAGCCACTGTCGACGACTTAACCGACATGCTCGACTTTGACTCCGAAGACATCGACGGTATGGATGCCGATGAAGGAGACGATGAAGAACCAGAGCCTATCAGGCCCTGGAAAGCCACCTCGTCATATGACATATACATGGTGGACACCCCAAAAGAAGGAGATGGCGATGGAACAGCGGAGGATGACCCCTCCAAGAAACAGCCTAAGCGTCGGCGTCAGCGGCGCCGCTCAAAATCCCGCCAAAACAAATACGGTGATTCCAGCACGGGAGATAATAATACTCCGGAAAGTGCCGAAGAAAACCCCCTCCAGCAAGATTTAGCACAGGAGGATGGAGAAACCAGCCCTCATGAGAGAGCGGCAGACAGAGAGGTCGAGGACGATAATTATATGCCTCCCTCCGAAGACGAGGCAAGCCTCGATGACGACGAATTCGTCGTGCCAGAGGATCCCGTCGAGCAAGAGCGTTTTCAACGCAGGCTTATGGCCATGGCAAGAAGCCTCAAGAAAAAGCACCAACAGCTTAGAGCTGATCAAGATTTGCTAGTCGACAGATGGACTGAAGTCCTTGAGGCCGAAGAGCATAAACTCGAACGCCCCTCCAAGAGCTACCCAAAGCGTAGGTTGCTACCCCGATTAGAGGAGGAAGCACTTGATGCGGCCGACCGGCCACCTCATGGCCGCGACAGAGAGGCCTCTCGGCCCTCCACTCAAGCCGCACCCCGTACCAAGGCACGGGAATATGCACCGGACTTACAAGATATGTTGGAGGACAAGGCAAGGCAAACAAGATCGATCTACGGATCGCGTGGGCGCCCCACGGCTCGAGACGGTAATCGTCACGCCGGCCACAAATTTGGCAGGGCCAAACACAGTAGACAATGCTCATTGGAGCTACGTCGTGATATAGCCCAGTACAGAGGCGCCGCACACCCACTATGCTTCACAGACGAAATAATGGATCATCAAATCCCCGAAGGTTTCAAACCCGTAAATATCGAACCATATGATGGCACAACAGGCCCTGCGATATGGATCGAGGATTATCTCCTTCATATCCACATGGCCCGCGGCGATGATTTCCACGCCATCAAATACCTCCCACTCAAGCTTAAAGGACCAGCTCAGCATTGGCTTAAAAGCTTGCCAACATGATCAATCAGTTGTTGGGAGGACCTGGAAGCCGCATTCCTCGATAATTTCCAGGGCACTTATGTGCGACCCCCAGACGCCGATGACCTAAGTCACGTAATTCAGCAGCCAGAGGAATCGGCCAGGAAATTCTGGACACGGTTCCTAACAAAGAAAAATCAAATAGTCGACTGTCCGGACGCTGAGGCCCTAGCATCCTTCAAGCACAATATCCGTGACGAGTGGCTTGCCCGGCACCTTGGACAGGAAAAGCCGAAGTCTATGGCAGCACTCACGACACTCATGACCCGCTTTTGCGTGGGAGAAGACAGCTGGCTTGCTCGTAGCAACAATATGACCAAGAACCCTGGTAATTCGGATACCAGGGACAGTAGTGGCAGGTCGTGTCGCAACAAGCAGAAGCGCCGCATTAATGGCAACAACTCTGAGGATACGGCAGTTAATGCCGGATTCAGAGGCTCTAAATCCGGTCAGCGGAAAAAGGCATTCAAAAGGAATCCTAGGGGCCCGTCCAGTTCGGACCGAATACTCGACCGCTTATGCCAGATACATGGCACCCCCGAAAAGCCGGCCAATCACACCAACAAGGATTGTTGGGTGTTCAAGCAGGCAGTCAAGTTAAATGCCGAAAATGAAGACAAGGGGCTGCATAGTGATGACGACGAGGAGCCCCGGCCGCCGAACAACAGTGGACAGAAGGGTTTCCCCCCACAAGTGCGGACGGTGAACATGATATACGCAACCCACGTCCCCAAAAGGGAGCGGAAGCGCGCGTTAAGGGACGTATACGCGGTAGAGCCAGTCGCCCCAAAGTTCAACCCATGGTCCTCCTGCCCGATCACCTTTGATCGAAGGGACCATCCCACTAGCATCCGTCATGGCGGATTCGCCGCATTGGTTCTAGACCCAATTATTGACGGATTTCATCTCACTAGAGTCCTTATGGACGGCGGCAGCAGCCTGAACCTGCTTTACCAGGATACAGTGCGGAAAATGGGCATAGATCCCTCGAGGATTAAGCCCACCAAAACGACCTTTAAAGGCGTAATACCAGGTGTAGAGGCCAACTGTACAGGCTCAGTCACACTTGAAGTGGTCTTCGGATCTCCAGATAATTTCCGAAGCGAGGAGTTAATCTTCGACATAGTCCCATTCCGCAGTGGCTATCATGCACTGCTCAGGCGAACCGCATTCGCCAAGTTCAATGCGGTACTGTACTACGCATACCTTAAGCTAAAAATGCCAAGCCCTCGAGGAGTAATTACGGTCAATGGAAACACCGAACGCTCCCTCCGAACGGAAGAGCAGACGGCGACCCTTGCAGCAGAAGTACAAAGCAGCCTCTCCAGGCAGTTCTCCAGTCCGGCCATTAAACGACCGGACACCGTCAAGCGGGCTCGGAGTAACCTACAACAAGACCGCCTGGCACGACCCGAGCAGGCGTAGCAATGCGGCCCCAACCCCAGCCCTCGCAAAAATGCGATACCAGTACTTCGCGTACATAACTACGCTCTAGAAATACCATGGGTACAGGGGGAGGGGCACCATCACGGCACGCCCGAAACACGGCTTAAACCGCACCAGGGGCTGCCGATTTTTTAATTTTCTCTTACTTTCAGGACTCCACTCTTCGGAAGGCCTGTTTGGCAGTTCAATTGCCGAACAAACGATGCAAGAACCAGGGAAGCAGACAAGCCACGCCGCATTACGGAACTCCCAGGTGGTCTCTATCACGAGCAGTATACCTTTTTCGCATACTATTCTGCAGCTTGCCCCTGGAACGGACATGTTAAATACTCCAACCTTTTGCTTATCCATTATTTGTATCGTTCTGCTTTGATCGCAGCCCTCTTTAATAAACAATGCATAGCTTTTGTCTATTTTTGCATTACGCTTTTTTAATATATGTTCCTTAATGACATGTTGCATCCGTACACTTTGGTACGACCAAAATACGCCAGGGGATTTAGTACCCCTCAATATGGTGTGAGTGAAGGAAATATGCCCTAGAGGCAATAATAAAGTTATTATTTATTTCCTTATTTCATGATAAATGTTTATTATTTATGCTAGAATTGTATTAACCGGAAACATAATACATGTGTGAATACATAGACAAACAGAGTGTCACTAGTATGCCTCTACTTGACTAGCTCGTTAATCAAAGATGGTTATGTTTCCTAACCATGGACAAAGAGTTGTTATTTGATTAACAGGATCACATCATTAGATGAATGATCTGATTGGCATGACCCATTCCATTAGCTTAGCACCCGATCGTTTAGTATGTTGCTATTGCTTTCTTCATGACTTATACATGTTCCTATGACTATGATATTATGCAACTCCCGTTTGCCGGAGGAACACTTTGTGTGCTACCAAACGTCACAACGTAACTGGGTGATTATAAAGGAGCTCTACAGGTGTCTCCAAAGGTACATGTTGGGTTGGCGTATTTCGAGATTAGGATTGTCACTCCGATTGTCGGAGAGGTATCTCTGGGCCCTCTCGGTAATGCACAGCACTTAAGCCTTGCAAGCATTGCAACTAATGAGTTAGTTGCAAGATGATGTATTACGGAACGAGTAAAGAGACTTGCCGGTAACGAGATTGAACTAGGTATTGGATACCGACGATCGAATCTCGGGCAAGTAACATACCGACAAAGGGAACAACGTATGTTGTTATGCGGTCTGGCCGATAAAGATCTTCGAAGAATATGTAGGAGCCAATATGGGCATCCAGGTCCCGCTATTGGTTATTGACAGGAGACGTGTCTTGGTCATGTCTACATTGTTCTCGAACCCGTAGGGTCCGCACGCTTAAGGTTTCGATGACAGTTATATTATGAGTTTATACGTTTTGATGTACCGAAGGTTGTTCGGAGTCCCGGATGTGATCACGGACATGATGAGGAGTCTCGAAATGGTCGAGACATAAAGATTGATATATTGGAAGCCTATGTTTGGATATCGGAAGTGTTCCGGGTGAAATCGGGATTTTACCGGAGTACCGGGAGGTTACCGGAACCCCCCGGGAGCTATATGGGCCTTAGTGGGCTTTAGTGGAAAAGAGAAGGGGCAGCCCAAGATGGGCCGCGCACCTCCCCCCTCCCCTAGTCCGAATAGGACAAGGAGAGGTGGCCGGCCCCCTTCTCTCTTTTCCCCCCTCCGCGAATCCTATTCCAACTAGGATTGGGGGGGGGAATCCTACTCCCAGAGGGAGTAGGACTCCTCCTGACA